>NW_025063728.1:0-34284 GCF_018153295.1 Drosophila grimshawi | reverse complement strand
AAAGGTGTTTTTAGAATTCACTCGATCTTTGAAACAAAACTGCATTAAAATAATTTGACTTCCGACTCATCTAAGAAAGATATTAAGAGATATTCTTCGATTAACAGAAAATAAAGGGAAAGCATTAAATAGGGTCTACCTTGAAATAAATGGCCATATCTTCGTCTCAAATTGCCCCATTTCAATTATAAAGGTGTTTTTAAAAATTCACTCGATCTTTGGAACAAAACTGCATTAAAATAATTTGACTTCCGACTCATCTAAGAAAGATATTAAGGGATATTGTTCGATTAACAGAAAATATATGGAAAGCATTAAATAGGGTCTACCTTGAAATAAATGGCCATATCTTCGTCAAAAATTGCCCCATTTCAATTATAAAGGTGTTTTTAGAATTCAATCGATCTTTGGAACAAAACTGCATTAAAATAATTTGACTTCCGACTCATCTAAGAAAGATATTAAGAGATATTCTTCGATTAATAGAAAATAAAAGGCAAACATTAAATAGGGTCAACCTTGAAATAAATGGCCATATCTTTGTCTCAAATTGCCCCATTTCAATTATAAAGGTGTTTTTAGAATTCACTCAATCTTTGGAACAAAACTGCATTAAAATAATTTGACTTTCGACTCATCTAAGAAAGATATTGTTGATTAACAGAAAATATATGGAAAGCATTCTATAGGGTCTACCTTGAAATAAATGGCCATATCTTCGTCCAAAATTGCCCCATTTCAATTATAAAGGTGATTTTAGAATTCAATGGAACTTTGCAACAAAACTGCATTAAAATAATTTGACTTATGACTCATCTAAGAAAGATATTAAGAGATATTCTTCGATTAATAGAAAATAAAAGGCAAACATTAAATAGGGTCAACCTTGAAATAAATGGCCATATCTTTGTCTCAAATTGCCCCATTTCAATTATAAAGGTGTTTTTAGAATTCACTCAATCTTTGGAACAAAACTGCATTAAAATAATTTGACTTCCGACTCATCTAAGAAAGATATTAAGGGATATTGTTCATTAACAGAAAATATATGGAAAGCATTCTATAGGGTCCACCTTGAAATAAATGGCCATATCTTCGTCAAAAATTGCCCCATTTCAATTATAAAGGTGTTTTTAGAATTTAATCGATCTTTGAAACAAAACTGCATTAAAATAATTTGACTTCCGACTCATCTAAGAAAGATATTAAGGGATATTCTTCGAATAATAGAAAATATATGGAAAGCATTAAATAGGGTCTACCTTGAAATAAATGGCCATATCTTCGTCAAAAATTGCCCCAATTAAATTATATAGGTGTTTTTAGAATTCACTCGATCTTTGAAACAAAACTGCATTAAAATAAGTTGACTTCCGACTCATCTAAGAAAGATATTAAGGGATATTCTTCGATAAATAAAAATATATGGAAAGCATTAAATAGGCTCTACCATGAAATAAATGGCCATATCTTCGTCAAAAGTTGCCCCATTTCAATTATAAAGGTGTTTTTAGAATTCACTTGATCTTTGGAACAAAACTGCATTAAAATAATTTGACTTCCGACTCATCTAAGAAAGATATTAAGGGATATTCTTCGATAAATAGAAAATATATGGAAAGCATTAAATAGGGTCAACCTTGAAATAAATGGCCATATCTTTGTCTCAAATTGCCCCATTTCAATTATAAAGGTGTTTTTAGAATTCACTCAATCTTTGGAACAAAACTGCATTAAAATAATTTGACTTTCGACTCATCTAAGAAAGATATTGTTGATTAACAGAAAATATATGGAAAGCATTCTATAGGGTCTACCTTGAAATAAATGGCCATATCTTCGTCCAAAATTGCCCCATTTCAATTATAAAGGTGTTTTTAGAATTTAATCGATCTTTGCAACAAAACTGCATTAAAATAATTTGACTTCCGACTCATCTAAGAAAGATATTAAGAGATATTCTTCGATTAATAGAAAATATAAGCCAAACATTAAATAGGGTCAACCTTGAAATAAATGGCCATATCTTCGTAAAAAATTGCCCCATTTCAATTATAAAGGTGTTTTTAGAATTCACTTGATCTTTGGAACAAAACTGCATTAAAATAATTTGACTTCCGACTCATCTAAGAAAGATATTAAGGGATATTGTTGATTAACAGAAAATATATGGAAAGCATTAAATAGGGTCTACCTTGAAATAAATGGCCATATCTTCGTCAAAAATTGCCCCAATTAAATTATATAGGTGTTTTTAGAATTCACTCGATCTTTGAAACAAAACTGCATTAAAATAATTTGACTTCCGACTCATCTAAGAAAGATATTAAGGGATATTCGATAAATAGAAAATATATGGAAAGCATTAAATAGGGTCTACCTTGAAACAAATGGCCATATCTTCGTCAAAAATTGCCCCATTTCAATTATAAAGGTGTTTTTAGAATTCACTTGATCTTTGGAACAAAACTGCATTAAAATAATTTGACTTCCGACTCATCTAAGAAAGATATTAAGAGATATTCTTCGATTAATAGAAAATAAAAGGCAAACATTAAATAGGGTCTACCTTGAAATAAATGGCCATATCTTCGTCAAAAATTGCCCCACTTCAATTATAAAGGTGTTTTTAGAATTCACTTGATCTTTGAAACAAAACTGCATTAAAATAATTTGACTTCCGACTCATCTAAGAAAGATATTAAGGGATATTGTTGATTAACAGAAAATATATGGAAAGCATTAAATAGGGTCTACCTTGAAATAAATGGCCATATCTTCGTCAAAAATTGCCCCATTTCAATTATAAAGGTGTTTTTAGAATTCACTCGATCTTTGGAACAAAACTGCATTAAAATAATTTGACTTCCGACTCATCTAAGAAAGATATTAAGGGATATTCTTCGATTAATAGAAAATATATGGAAAGCATTAAATAGGGTCTACCTTGAAATAAATGGCCATATCTTCGTCTCAAATTGCCCCATTTTAATTATAAAGGTGTTTTTAGAATTCACTCGATCTTTGGAACAAAACTGCATTAAAATAATTTGACTTCCGACTCATCTAAGAAAGATATTAAGGGATATTGTTGATTAACAGAAAATATATGGAAAGCATTAAATAGGGTCTACCTTGAAATAAATGGCCATATCTTCGTCTCAAATTGCCCCATTTCAATTATAAAGATGTTTTTAAAAAATCGCTCGATCTTTGGAACAAAACTGCATTAAAATAAGTTGACTTCCGACTCATCTAAGAAAGATATTAAGGGATATTCTTCGATAAATAAAAATATATGGAAAGCATTAAATAGGCTCTACCTTGAAATAAATGGCCATATCTTCGTCAAAAGTTGCCCCATTTCAATTATAAAGGTGTTTCTAGAATTTAATCGATCTTTGAAACAAAACTGCATTAAAATAATTTGACTTCCGACTCATCTAAGAAAGATATTAAGAGATATTCTTCGATTAATAGAAAATAAAAGGCAAACATTAAATAGGGTCAACCTTGAAATAAATGGCCATATCTTTGTCTCAAATTGCCCCATTTCAATTATAAAGGTGTTTTTAGAATTCACTCAATCTTTGGAACAAAACTGCATTAAAATAATTTGACTTTCGACTCATCTAAGAAAGATATTGTTGATTAACAGAAAATATATGGAAAGCATTCTATAGGGTCTACCTTGAAATAAATGGCCATATCTTCGTCCAAAATTGCCCCATTTCAATTATAAAGGTGATTTTAGAATTCAATGGAACTTTGCAACAAAACTGCATTAAAATAATTTGACTTATGACTCATCTAAGAAAGATATTAAGAGATATTCTTCGATTAATAGAAAATAAAAGGCAAACATTAAATAGGGTCAACCTTGAAATAAATGGCCATATCTTTGTCTCAAATTGCCCCATTTCAATTATAAAGGTGTTTTTAGAATTCACTCAATCTTTGGAACAAAACTGCATTAAAATAATTTGACTTCCGACTCATCTAAGAAAGATATTAAGGGATATTGTTCATTAACAGAAAATATATGGAAAGCATTCTATAGGGTCCACCTTGAAATAAATGGCCATATCTTCGTCAAAAATTGCCCCATTTCAATTATAAAGGTGTTTTTAGAATTTAATCGATCTTTGGAACAAAACTGCATTAAAATAATTTGACTTCTGACTCATCTAAGAAAGATATTAAGGGATATTCTTCGAATAATAGAAAATATATGGAAAGCATTAAATAGGGTCTACCTTGAAATAAATGGCCATATCTTCGTCAAAAATTGCCCCAATTAAATTATGTAGGTGTTTTTAGAATTCACTCGATCTTTGAAACAAAACTGCATTAAAATAATTTGACTTCCGACTCATCTAAGAAAGATATTAAGGGATATTCGATAAATAGAAAATATATGGAATGCATTAAATAGGGTCTACCTTGAAACAAATGGCCATATCTTCGTCAAAAATTGCCCCATTTCAATTATAAAGATGTTTTTAGAATTCACTTGATCTTTGGAACAAAACTGCATTAAAATAATTTGACTTTCGACTCATCTAAGAAAGATATTAAGGGATATTCTTCGATAAATAGAAAATATATGGAAAGCATTAAATAGGGTCAACCTTGAAATAAATGGCCATATCTTTGTCTCAAATTGCCCCATTTCAATTATAAAGGTGTTTTTAGAATTCACTCAATCTTTGGAACAAAACTGCATTAAAATAATTTGACTTTCGACTCATCTAAGAAAGATATTGGATATTGATTAACAGAAAATATATGGAAAGCATTCTATAGGGTCTACCTTGAAATAAATGGCCATATCTTCGTCCAAAAATTGCCCCATTTCAATTATAAAGGTGTTTTTAGAATTCAATCGATCTTTGGAACAAAACTGCATTAAAATAATTTGACTTCCGACTCATCTAAGAAAGATATTAAGAGATATTCTTCGATTAATAGAAAATATAAGGCAAACATTAAATAGGGTCAACCTTGAAATAAATGGCCATATCTTCGTCAAAAATTGCCCCATTTCAATTATAAAGGTGTTTTTAGAATTCACTCGATCTTTGGAACAAAACTGCATTAAAATAATTTGACTTCCGACTCATCTAAGAAAGATATTAAGGGATATTCTTCGATTAACAGAAAATATATGGAAAGCATTAAATAGGGTCTACCTTGAAATAAATGGCCATATCTTCGTCAAAAATTGCCCCATTTCAATTATAAAGGTGTTTTTAGAATTCACTCGATCTTTGGAACAAAACTGCATTAAAATAATTTGACTTCCGACTCATCTAAGAAAGATATTAAGGGATATTCTTCGATTAATAGAAAATATATGGAAAGCATTAAATAGGGTCTACCTTGAAATAAATGGCCATATCTTCGTCAAAAATTGCCCCATTTCAATTATAAAGGTGTTTTTAGAATTCACTCGATCTTTGGAACAAAACTGCATTAAAATAATTTGACTTCCGACTCATCTAAGAAAGATATTAAGAGATATTCTTCGATTAATAGAAAATATAAAGGAAAGCATTAAATAGGGTCAACCTTGAAATAAATGGCCATATCTTCGTCAAAAATTGCCCCATTTCAATTATAAAGGTGTTTTTAGAATTCACTCGAATCTTTGGAACAAAACTGCATTAAAATAATTTGACTTCCGACTCATCTAAGAAAGATATTAAGGGATATTCTTCGATTAACAGAAAATATATGGAAAGCATTAAATAGGGTCTACCTTGAAATAAATGGCCATATCTTCGTCCAAAATTGCCCCATTTCAATTATAAAGGTGTTTTTAGAATTCAATCGATCTTTGGAACAAAACTGCATTAAAATAATTTGACTTCCGACTCATCTAAGAAAGATATTAAGGGATATTCTTCGATTAATAGAAAATATATGGAAAGCATTAAATAGGGTCTACCTTGAAATAAATGGCCATATCTTCGTCAAAAATTGCCCCATTTCAATTATAAAGGTGTTTTTAGAATTCACTCGATCTTTGGAACAAAACTGCATTAAAATAATTTGACTTCCGACTCATCTAAGAAAGATATTAAGGGATATTCTTCGATTAATAGAAAATATATGGAAAGCATTAAATAGGGTCTACCTTGAAATAAATGGCCATATCTTCGTCAAAAATTGCCCCATTTCAATTATAAAGGTGTTTTTAGAATTCACTCGATCTTTGAAACAAAACTGCATTAAAATAATTTGACTTCCGACTCATCTAAGAAAGATATTAAGGGATATTCTTCGATAAATAGAAAATATATGGAAAGCATTAAATAGGGTCTACCTTGAAATAAATGGCCATATCTTCGTCAAAAATTGCCCCATTTCAATTATAAAGGTGTTTTTAGAATTCACTCAATCTTTGGAACAAAACTGCATTAAAATAATTTGACTTCCGACTCATCTAAGAAAGATATTAAGGGATATTCTTCGATTAATAGAAAATATATGGAAAGCATTAAATAGGGTCAACCTTGAAATAAATGGCCATATCTTCGTCACAAATTGCCCCATTTCAATTATAAAGGTGTTTTTAGAATTCACTCAATCTTTGGAACAAAACTGCATTAAAATAATTTGACTTCCGACTCATCTAAGAAAGATATTAAGGGATATTGTTGATTAACAGAAAATATATGGAAAGCATTAAATAGGGTCTACCTTGAAATAAATGGCCATATCTTCGTCAAAAAATTGCCCCATTTCAATTATAAAGGTGTTTTTAGAATTCACTCGATCTTTGGAACAAAACTGCATTAAAATAATTTGACTTCCGACTCATCTAAGAAAGATATTAAGGGATATTCTTCGATTAATAGAAAATATATGGAAAGCATTAAATAGGGTCTACCTTGAAATAAATGGCCATATCTTCGTCCAAAATTGCCCCATTTCAATTATAAAGGTGTTTTTAGAATTCACTCGATCTTTGGAACAAAACTGCATTAAAATAATTTGACTTCCGACTCATCTAAGAAAGATATTAAGGGATATTCTTCGATTAATAGAAAATATATGGAAAGCATTAAATAGGGTCTACCTTGAAATAAATGGCCATATCTTCGTCAAAAATTGCCCCATTTCAATTATAAAGGTGTTTTTAGAATTCACTCGATCTTTGAAACAAAACTGCATTAAAATAATTTGACTTCCGACTCATCTAAGAAAGATATTAAGGGATATTCTTCGATTAATAGAAAATATATGGAAAGCATTAAATAGGGTCTACCTTGAAATAAATGGCCATATCTTCGTCAAAAATTGCCCCATTTCAATTATAAAGGTGTTTTTAGAATTCACTCGATCTTTGGAACAAAACTGCATTAAAATAATTTGACTTCCGACTCATCTAAGAAAGATATTAAGGGATATTCTTCGATTAATAGAAAATATATGGAAAGCATTAAATAGGGTCTACCTTGAAATAAATGGCCATATCTTCGTCAAAAATTGCCCCATTTCAATTATAAAGGTGTTTTTAGAATTCACTCGATCTTTGGAACAAAACTGCATTAAAATAATTTGACTTCCGACTCATCTAAGAAAGATATTAAGGGATATTCTTCGATTAACAGAAAATATATGGAAAGCATTAAATAGGGTCTACCTTGAAATAAATGGCCATATCTTCGTCAAAAATTGCCCCATTTCAATTATAAAGGTGTTTTTAGAATTCACTCGATCTTTGAAACAAAACTGCATTAAAATAATTTGACTTCCGACTCATCTAAGAAAGATATTAAGGGATATTCTTCGATTAATAGAAAATATATGGAAAGCATTAAATAGGGTCTACCTTGAAATAAATGGCCATATCTTCGTCAAAAATTGCCCCATTTCAATTATAAAGGTGTTTTTAGAATTCACTCGATCTTTGGAACAAAACTGCATTAAAATAATTTGACTTCCGACTCATCTAAGAAAGATATTAAGGGATATTCTTTGATTAATAGAAAATATATGGAAAGCATTAAATAGGGTCTACCTTGAAATAAATGGCCATATCTTCGTCAAAAATTGCCCCATTTCAATTATAAAGGTGTTTTTAGAATTCACTCGATCTTTGGAACAAAACTGCATTAAAATAATTTGACTTCCGACTCATCTAAGAAAGATATTAAGGGATATTCTTCGATTAATAGAAAATATATGGAAAGCATTAAATAGGGTCTACCTTGAAATAAATGGCCATATCTTCGTCTCAAAATTGCCCCATTTCAATTATAAAGGTGTTTTTAGAATTCAATCGATCTTTGGAACAAAACTGCATTAAAATAATTTGACTTCCGACTCATCTAAGAAAGATATTAAGGGATATTCTTCGATTAATAGAAAATATATGGAAAGCATTAAATAGGGTCTACCTTGAAATAAATGGCCATATCTTCGTCAAAAATTGCCCCATTTCAATTATAAAGGTGTTTTTAGAATTCACTCGATCTTTGGAACAAAACTGCATTAAAATAATTTGACTTCCGACTCATCTAAGAAAGATATTAAGGGATATTCTTCGATTAATAGAAAATATATGGAAAGCATTAAATAGGGTCTACCTTGAAATAAATGGCCATATCTTCGTCAAAAATTGCCCCATTTCAATTATAAAGGTGTTTTTAGAATTCACTCGATCTTTGGAACAAAACTGCATTAAAATAATTTGACTTCCGACTCATCTAAGAAAGATATTAAGGGATATTCTTCGATTAATAGAAAATATATGGAAAGCATTAAATAGGGTCTACCTTGAAATAAATGGCCATATCTTCGTCAAAAATTGCCCCATTTCAATTATAAAGGTGTTTTTAGAATTCACTCGATCTTTGGAACAAAACTGCATTAAAATAATTTGACTTCCGACTCATCTAAGAAAGATATTAAGAGATATTCTTCGATTAATAGAAAATATAAAGGAAACATTAAATAGGGTCAACCTTGAAATAAATGGCCATATCTTCGTCACAAATTGCCCCATTTCAATTATAAAGGTGTTTTTAGAATTCACTCAATCTTTGGAACAAAACTGCATTAAAATAATTTGACTTCCGACTCATCTAAGAAAGATATTAAGGGATATTGTTGATTAACAGAAAATATATGGAAAGCATTAAATAGGGTCAACCTTGAAATAAATGGCCATATCTTCGTCCAAAATTGCTCCATTTCAATTATAAAGGTGTTTTTAGAAATTAATCGATCTTTGAAACAAAACTGCATTAATATAATTTGACTTCCGACTCATCTAAGAAAGATATTAAGAGATATTCTTCGATTCATAAAAAATATAAGGAAAGCTTTAAATAGGGTCAACCTTGAAATAAATGGCCATATCTTCGTCTCAAAATTGCCCCATTTCAATTATAAAGGTGTTTTTAGAATTCACTCAATCTTTGGAACAAAACTGCATTAAAATAATTTGACTTCCGACTCATCTAAAAAAGATATTAAGGGATATTGTTGATTAACAGAAAATATATGGAAAGCATTAAATAGGGTCTACCTTGAAATAAATGGCCATATCTTCGTCTCAAATTGCCCCATTTCAATTATAAAGATGTTTTTAAAAAATCGCTCGATCTTTGGAACAAAACTGCATTAAAATAAGTTGACTTCCGACTCATCTAAGAAAGATATTAAGGGATATTCTTCGATAAATAAAAATATATGGAAAGCATTAAATAGGCTCTACCTTGAAATAAATGGCCATATCTTCGTCAAAAGTTGCCCCATTTCAATTATAAAGGTGTTTCTAGAATTTAATCGATCTTTGAAACAAAACTGCATTAAAATAATTTGACTTCCGACTCATCTAAGAAAGATATTAAGAGATATTCTTCGATTAATAGAAAATAAAAGGCAAACATTAAATAGGGTCAACCTTGAAATAAATGGCCATATCTTTGTCTCAAATTGCCCCATTTCAATTATAAAGGTGTTTTTAGAATTCACTCAATCTTTGGAACAAAACTGCATTAAAATAATTTGACTTTCGACTCATCTAAGAAAGATATTGTTGATTAACAGAAAATATATGGAAAGCATTCTATAGGGTCTACCTTGAAATAAATGGCCATATCTTCGTCCAAAATTGCCCCATTTCAATTATAAAGGTGATTTTAGAATTCAATGGAACTTTGCAACAAAACTGCATTAAAATAATTTGACTTATGACTCATCTAAGAAAGATATTAAGAGATATTCTTCGATTAATAGAAAATAAAAGGCAAACATTAAATAGGGTCAACCTTGAAATAAATGGCCATATCTTTGTCTCAAATTGCCCCATTTCAATTATAAAGGTGTTTTTAGAATTCACTCAATCTTTGGAACAAAACTGCATTAAAATAATTTGACTTCCGACTCATCTAAGAAAGATATTAAGGAATTGTTCATTAACAGAAAATATATGGAAAGCAAAGGGTACCTAAAAAAGGCCATATCTTCGTCAAAATTGCCCCATTTCAATTATAAAGGTGTTTTTAGAATTCAATCGACTTTGGAACAAAACTGCATTAAAATAATTTGACTTCCGACTCATCTAAGAAAGATATTAAGGGATATTGTTCGATTAACAGAAAATATATGGAAAGCATTCTATAGGGTCCACCTTGAAATAAATGGCCATATCTTCGTCAAAAATTGCCCCATTTCAATTATAAAGGTGTTTTTAGAATTTAATCGATCTTTGGAACAAAACTGCATTAAAATAATTTGACTTCCGACTCATCTAAGAAAGATATTAAGGGATATTCTTCGAATAATAGAAAATATATGGAAAGCATTAAATAGGGTCTACCTTGAAATAAATGGCCATATCTTCGTCAAAAATTGCCCCAATTAAATTATATAGGTGTTTTTAGAATTCACTCGATCTTTGAAACAAAACTGCATTAAAATAATTTGACTTCCGACTCATCTAAGAAAGATATTAAGGGATATTCGATAAATAGAAAATATATGGAAAGCATTAAATAGGGTCTACCTTGAAACAAATGGCCATATCTTCGTCAAAAATTGCCCCATTTCAATTATAAAGGTGTTTTTAGAATTCACTTGATCTTTGGAACAAAACTGCATTAAAATAATTTGACTTCCGACTCATCTAAGAAAGATATTAAGGGATATTCTTCGATAAATAGAAAATATATGGAAAGCATTAAATAGGGTCAACCTTGAAATAAATGGCCATATCTTTGTCTCAAATTGCCCCATTTCAATTATAAAGGTGTTTTTAGAATTCACTCAATCTTTGGAACAAAACTGCATTAAAATAATTTGACTTTCGACTCATCTAAGAAAGATATTGTTGATTAACAGAAAATATATGGAAAGCATTCTATAGGGTCTACCTTGAAATAAATGGCCATATCTTCGTCCAAAATTGCCCCATTTCAATTATAAAGGTGTTTTTAGAATTTAATCGATCTTTGCAACAAAACTGCATTAAAATAATTTGACTTCCGACTCATCTAAGAAAGATATTAAGAGATATTCTTCGATTAATAGAAAATATAAGCCAAACATTAAATAGGGTCAACCTTGAAATAAATGGCCATATCTTCGTAAAAAATTGCCCCATTTCAATTATAAAGGTGTTTTTAGAATTCTTTGGAACAAAACTGCATTAAAATAATTTAACTTCCGACTCATCTAAGAAAGATATTAAGGGATATTGTTGATTAACAGAAAATATATGGAAAGCATTAAATAGGGTCTACCTTGAAATAAATGGCCATATCTTCGTCAAAAATTGCCCCAATTAAATTATATAGGTGTTTTTAGAATTCACTCGATCTTTGAAACAAAACTGCATTAAAATAATTTGACTTCCGACTCATCTAAGAAAGATATTAAGGGATATTCGATAAATAGAAAATATATGGAAAGCATTAAATAGGGTCTACCTTGAAACAAATGGCCATATCTTCGTCAAAAATTGCCCCATTTCAATTATAAAGGTGTTTTTAGAATTCACTTGATCTTTGGAACAAAACTGCATTAAAATAATTTGACTTCCGACTCATCTAAGAAAGATATTAAGAGATATTCTTCGATTAATAGAAAATAAAAGGCAAACATTAAATAGGGTCAACCTTGAAATAAATGGCCATATCTTTGTCTCAAATTGCCCCATTTCAATTATAAAGGTGTTTTTAGAATTTACTCAATCTTTGGAACAAAACTGCATTAAAATAATTTGACTTTCGACTCATCTAAGAAAGATATTGTTGATTAACAGAAAATATATGGAAAGCATTCTATAGGGTCTACCTTGAAATAAATGGCCATATCTTCGTCCAAAATTGCCCCATTTCAATTATAAAGGTGTTTTTAGAATTTAATCGATCTTTGCAACAAAACTGCATTAAAATAATTTGACTTCCGACTCATCTAAGAAAGATATTAAGAGATATTCTTCGATTAATAGAAAATATAAGCCAAACATTAAATAGGCTCAACCTTGAAATAAATGGCCATATCTTCGTAAAAAATTGCCCCATTTTAATTATAAAGGTGTTTTTAGAATTCCTTTGGAACAAAACTGCATTAAAATAATTTAACTTCCGACTCATCTAAGAAAGATATTAAGGGATATTGTTGATTAACAGAAAATATATGGAAAGCATTAAATAGGGTCTACCTTGAAATAAATGGCCATATCTTCGTCCAAAATTGCCCCATTTCAATTATAAAGGTGTTTTTAGAATTCATTCGATCTTTGGAACAAAACTGCATTAAAATAATTTGACTTCCGACTGATCTAAGTAAGATATTAAGGGATATTCTTCGATAAATAGAAAATATATGGAAAGCATTAAATAGGGTCTACCTTGAAATAAATGGCCATATCTTCGTAAAAAATTGCCCCATTTTAATTATAAAGGTGTTTTTTGAGAATTCACTTGATCTTTGAAACGAAACTGCATTAAAATAATTTGACTTCCGACTCATCTAAGAAAGATATTAAGAGATATTCTTGGATAAATAGAAAATAGGGTCAACCTTGAAATAAATGGCCATATCTTCGTCAAAAATTGCCCCATTTCAATTATAAAGGTGTTTTTAGAATTCTTTGGAACAAAACTGCATTAAAATAATTTGACTTCCGACTCATCTAAGAAAGATATTAAGGGATATTGTTCATTAACAGAAAATATATGGAAAGCATTAAATAGGGTCTACCTTGAAATAAATGGCCATATCTTCGTCAAAAATTGCCCCATTTCAATTATAAAGGTGTTTTTAGAATTCACTCGATCTTTGGAACAAAACTGCATTAAAATAATTTGACTTCCGACTCATCTAAGAAAGATATTAAGGGATATTCTTCGATTAATAGAAAATATATGGAAAGCATTAAATAGGGTCTACCTTGAAATAAATGGCCATATCTTCGTCAAAAATTGCCCCATTTCAATTATAAAGGTGTTTTTAGAATTCACTCGATCTTTGGAACAAAACTGCATTAAAATAATTTGACTTCCGACTCATCTAAGAAAGATATTAAGGGATATTCTTCGATAAATAGAAAATATATGGAAAGCATTAAATAGGGTCTACCTTGAAATAAATGGCCATATCTTCGTCAAAAATTGCCCCATTTCAATTATAAAGGTGTTTTTAGAATTCACTCGATCTTTGGAACAAAACTGCATTAAAATAATTTGACTTCCGACTCATCTAAGAAAGATATTAAGAGATATTCTTTGATTAATAGAAAATATATGGAAAGCATTAAATAGGGTCAACCTTGAAATAAATGGCCATATCTTCGTCTCAAATTGCCCCATTTCAATTATAAAGGTGTTTTTAGAATTCACTCAATCTTTGGAACAAAACTGCATTAAAATAATTTGACTTTCGACTCATCTAAGAAAGATATTAAGGGATATTGTTGATTAACAGAAAATATATGGAAAGCATTAAATAGGGTCTACCTTGAAATAAATGGCCATATCTTCGTCCAAAATTGCCCCATTTCAATTATAAAGGTGTTTTTAGAATTCACTCGATCTTTGGAACAAAACTGCATTAAAATAATTTGACTTCCGACTCATCTAAGAAAGATATTAAGGGATATTCTTCGATTAATAGAAAATATATGGAAAGCATTAAATAGGGTCTACCTTGAAATAAATGGCCATATCTTCGTCTCAAAATTGCCCCATTTCAATTATAAAGGTGTTTTTAGAATTCACTCGATCTTTGGAACAAAACTGCATTAAAATAATTTGACTTCCGACTCATCTAAGAAAGATATTAAGGGATATTCTTCGATTAACAGAAAATATATGGAAAGCATTAAATAGGGTCTACCTTGAAATAAATGGCCATATCTTCGTCAAAAATTGCCCCATTTCAATTATAAAGGTGTTTTTAGAATTCAATCGATCTTTGGAACAAAACTGCATTAAAATAATTTGACTTCCGACTCATCTAAGAAAGATATTAAGGGATATTCTTCGATTAATAGAAAATATATGGAAAGCATTAAATAGGGTCTACCTTGAAATAAATGGCCATATCTTCGTCACAAAATTGCCCCATTTCAATTATAAAGGTGTTTTTAGAATTCACTCAATCTTTGGAACAAAACTGCATTAAAATAATTTGACTTCCGACTCATCTAAGAAAGATATTAAGGGATATTCTTCGATTAATAGAAAATATATGGAAAGCATTAAATAGGGTCTACCTTGAAATAAATGGCCATATCTTCGTCAAAAATTGCCCCATTTCAATTATAAAGGTGTTTTTAGAATTCACTCGATCTTTGGAACAAAACTGCATTAAAATAATTTGACTTCCGACTCATCTAAGAAAGATATTAAGGGATATTCTTCGATTAATAGAAAATATATGGAAAGCATTAAATAGGGTCAACCTTGAAATAAATGGCCATATCTTCGTCTCAAATTGCCCCATTTCAATTATAAAGGTGTTTTTAGAATTCACTCAATCTTTGGAACAAAACTGCATTAAAATAATTTGACTTCCGACTCATCTAAGAAAGATATTAAGGGATATTGTTGATTAACAGAAAATATATGGAAAGCATTAAATAGGGTCTACCTTGAAATAAATGGCCATATCTTCGTCTCAAAATTGCCCCATTTCAATTATAAAGGTGTTTTTAGAATTCAATCGATCTTTGGAACAAAACTGCATTAAAATAATTTGACTTCCGACTCATCTAAGAAAGATATTAAGAGATATTCTTCGATAAATAGAAAATATATGGAAAGCATTAAATAGGGTCTACCTTGAAATAAATGGCCATATCTTCGTCAAAAAATTGCCCCATTTCAATTATAAAGGTGTTTTTAGAATTCACTCGATCTTTGGAACAAAACTGCATTAAAATAATTTGACTTCCGACTCATCTAAGAAAGATATTAAGGGATATTCTTCGATTAATAGAAAATATATGGAAAGCATTAAATAGGGTCTACCTTGAAATAAATGGCCATATCTTCGTCAAAAATTGCCCCATTTCAATTATAAAGGTGTTTTTAGAATTCACTCGATCTTTGGAACAAAACTGCATTAAAATAATTTGACTTCCGACTCATCTAAGAAAGATATTAAGGGATATTCTTCGATAAATAGAAAATATATGGAAAGCATTAAATAGGGTCTACCTTGAAATAAATGGCCATATCTTCGTCAAAAATTGCCCCATTTCAATTATAAAGGTGTTTTTAGAATTCACTCGATCTTTGGAACAAAACTGCATTAAAATAATTTGACTTCCGACTCATCTAAGAAAGATATTAAGAGATATTCTTCGATTAATAGAAAATATAAGGCAAAGCATTAAATAGGGTCAACCTTGAAATAAATGGCCATATCTTCGTCTCAAATTGCCCCATTTCAATTATAAAGGTGTTTTTAGAATTCACTCGATCTTTGGAACAAAACTGCATTAAAATAATTTGACTTCCGACTCATCTAAGAAAGATATTAAGGGATATTGTTGATTAACAGAAAATATATGGAAAGCATTAAATAGGGTCTACCTTGAAATAAATGGCCATATCTTCGTCCAAAATTGCCCCATTTCAATTATAAAGGTGTTTTTAGAATTCAATCGATCTTTGGAACAAAACTGCATTAAAATAATTTGACTTCCGACTCATCTAAGAAAGATATTAAGAGATATTCTTCGATTAATAGAAAATATAAGGCAAACATTAAATAGGGTCAACCTTGAAATAAATGGCCATATCTTCGTCTCAAAATTGCCCCATTTCAATTATAAAGGTGTTTTTAGAATTCACTCAATCTTTGGAACAAAACTGCATTAAAATAATTTGACTTCCGACTCATCTAAGAAAGATATTAAGGGATATTGTTGATTAACAGAAAATATATGGAAAGCATTAAATAGGGTCTACCTTGAAATAAATGGCCATATCTTCGTCAAAAATTGCCCCATTTCAATTATAAAGGTGTTTTTAGAATTCACTCGATCTTTGGAACAAAACTGCATTAAAATAATTTGACTTCCGACTCATCTAAGAAAGATATTAAGGGATATTCTTCGATAAATAGAAAATATATGGAAAGCATTAAATAGGGTCTACCTTGAAATAAATGGCCATATCTTCGTCAAAAATTGCCCCATTTCAATTATAAAGGTGTTTTTTGAGAATTCACTTGATCTTTGGAACAAAACTGCATTAAAATAATTTGACTTCCGACTCATCTAAGAAAGATATTAAGGGATATTCTTCGATTAAATAGAAAATATATGGAAAGCATTAAATAGGGTCTACCTTGAAATAAATGGCCATATCTTCGTCTCAAATTGCCCCATTTCAATTATAAAGGTGTTTTTAGAATTCACTCAATCTTTGGAACAAAACTGCATTAAAATAATTTGACTTCCGACTCATCTAAGAAAGATATTAAGGGATATTGTTATTAACAGAAAATATATGGAAAGCATTCTATAGGGTCTACCTTGAAATAAATGGCCATATCTTCGTCAAAAATTGCCCCATTTCAATTATAAAGGTGTTTTTAGAATTTAATCGATCTTTGGAACAAAACTGCATTAAAATAATTTGACTTCCGACTCATCTAAGAAAGATATTAAGGGATATTCTTCGATTAATAGAAAATATAAGGAAAGCATTAAATAGGGTCAACCTTGAAATAAATGGCCATATCTTCGTCTCAAATTGCCCCATTTCAATTATAAAGGTGTTTTTAGAATTCACTCAATCTTTGGAACAAAACTGCATTAAAATAATTTGACTTCCGACTCATCTAAGAAAGATATTAAGGGATATTCTGATTAATAGAAAATATATGGAAAGCATTAAATAGGGTCTACCTTGAAATAAATGGCCATATCTTCGTCAAAAATTGCCCCATTTCAATTATAAAGGTGTTTTTAGAATTCACTCGATCTTTGGAACAAAACTGCATTAAAATAATTTGACTTCCGACTCATCTAAGAAAGATATTAAGAGATATTCTTCGATTAATAGAAAATATAAGCAAAACATTAAATAGGGTCAACCTTGAAATAAATGGCCATATCTTCGTAAAAAATTGCCCCATTTCAATTATAAAGGTGTTTTTAGAATTCTTTGGAACAAAACTGCATTAAAATAATTTGACTTCCGACTCATCTAAGAAAGATATTAAGGGATATTGTTGATTAACAGAAAATATATGGAAAGCATTAAATAGGGTCTACCTTGAAATAAATGGCCATATCTTCGTCAAAAATTGCCCCAATTAAATTATATAGGTGTTTTTAGAATTCACTCGATCTTTGAAACAAAACTGCATTAAAATAATTTGACTTCCGACTCATCTAAGAAAGATATTAAGGGATATTCGATAAATAGAAAATATATGGAAAGCATTAAATAGGGTCTACCTTGAAACAAATGGCCATATCTTCGTCAAAAATTGCCCCATTTCAATTATAAAGGTGTTTTTAGAATTCACTTGATCTTTGGAACAAAACTGCATTAAAATAATTTGACTTCCGACTCATCTAAGAAAGATATTAAGAGATATTCTTCGATTAATAGAAAATAAAAGGCAAACATTAAATAGGGTCAACCTTGAAATAAATGGCCATATCTTTGTCTCAAATTGCCCCATTTCAATTATAAAGGTGTTTTTAGAATTTACTCAATCTTTGGAACAAAACTGCATTAAAATAATTTGACTTTCGACTCATCTAAGAAAGATATTGTTGATTAACAGAAAATATATGGAAAGCATTCTATAGGGTCTACCTTGAAATAAATGGCCATATCTTCGTCCAAAATTGCCCCATTTCAATTATAAAGGTGTTTTTAGAATTTAATCGATCTTTGCAACAAAACTGCATTAAAATAATTTGACTTCCGACTCATCTAAGAAAGATATTAAGAGATATTCTTCGATTAATAGAAAATATAAGCCAAACATTAAATAGGCTCAACCTTGAAATAAATGGCCATATCTTCGTCTCAAAATTGCCCCATTTTAATTATAAAGGTGTTTTTAGAATTCTTTGGAACAAAACTGCATTAAAATAATTTAACTTCCGACTCATCTAAGAAAGATATTAAGGGATATTGTTGATTAACAGAAAATATATGGAAAGCATTAAATAGGGTCTACCTTGAAATAAATGGCCATATCTTCGTCCAAAATTGCCCCATTTCAATTATAAAGGTGTTTTTAGAATTCATTCGATCTTTGGAACAAAACTGCATTAAAATAATTTGACTTCCGACTGATCTAAGTAAGATATTAAGGGATATTCTTCGATAAATAGAAAATATATGGAAAGCATTAAATAGGGTCTACCTTGAAATAAATGGCCATATCTTCGTAAAAATTTCCCCATTTCAATTATAAAGGTGTTTTTTGAGAATTCACTTGATCTTTGAAACGAAACTGCATTAAAATAATTTGACTTCCGACTCATCTAAGAAAGATATTAAGAGATATTCTTGGATAAATAGAAAATATATGGAAAGCATTAAATAGCCTCTACCTTGAAATAAATGGCCATATCTTCGTCAAAAATTGCCCCATTTCAATTATAAAGGTGTTTTTAGAATTCAATCGATCTTTGCAACAAAACTGCATTAAAATAATTTGACTTCCGACTCATCTAAGAAAGATATTAAGGGATATTGTTGATTAACAGAAAATATATGGAAAGCATTAAATAGGGTCTACCTTGAAATAAATGGCCATATCTTCGTCAAAAATTGCCCCATTTAAATTATAAAGGTGTTTTTAGAATTCACTCGATCTTTGAAACAAAACTGCATTAAAATAATTTGACTTCCGTTTCATCTAAAAAAGATATTAAGGGATATTTTTGATTAACAGAAAATATATGGAAAGCATTAAATAGGGTCTACCTTGAAATAAATGGCCATATCTTCGTCTCAAATTGCCCCATTTCAATTAGAAAGATGTTTTTAAAATTCGCTCGATCTTTGGAACGAAACTGCATTAAAATAATTTGACTTCCGACTCATCTAAGAAAGATATTAAGGGATATTCTTTGATAAATAGAAAATATATGGAAAGCATTAAATAGGCTCTACCTTGAAATAAATGGCCATTTCTTCGTCAAAAATTGCCCCATTTCAATTATAAAGGTGTTTTTAGAAATTAATCGATCTTTGAAACAAAACTGCATTAAAATAATTTGACTTCCGACTCATCTAAGAAAGATATTAAGAGATATTCTTCGATTAATAGAAAATAAAATGCAAACATTAAATAGGGTCAACCTTGAAATAAATGGCCATATCTTTGTCTCAAGTTGCCCCATTTCAATTATAAAGGTGTTTTTAGAATTCACTCAATCTTTGGAACAAAACTGCATTAAAATAATTTGACTTCCGACTCATCTAAAAAAGATATTAAGGGATATTTTTGATTAACAGAAAATATATGGAAAGCATTAAATAGGGTCTACCTTGAAATAAATGGCCATATCTTCGTCTCAAATTGCCCCATTTCAATTATAAATATGTTTTTAAAATTCGCTCGATCTTTGGAACAAAGCTGCATTAAAATAATTTGACTTCCGACTCATCTAAGAAAGATATTAAGGGATATTCTTTGATAAATAGAAAATATATGGAAAGCATTAAATAGGCTCTACCTTGAAATAAATGGCCATATCTTCGTCAAAAATTGCCCCATTTCAATTATAAAGGTGTTTTTAGAATTTAATCGATCTTTGAAACAAAACTGCATTAAAATAATTTGACTTCCGACTCATCTAAGAAAGATATTAAGAGATATTCTTCGATTAATAGAAAATAAAAGGCAAACATTAAATAGGGTCAACCTTGAAATAAATGGCCATATCTTTGTCTCAAATTGCCCCATTTCAATTATAAAGGTGTTTTTAGAATTCACTCAATCTTTGCAACAAAACTGCATTAAAATAATTTGACTTCCGACTCATCTAAGAAAGATATTAAGAGATATTCTTCGATTAATAGAAAATATAAGCCAAACTTTAAATAGGGTCAACCTTGAAATAAATGGCCATATCTTCGTCTCAAATTGCCCCATTTCAATTATAAAGGTGTTTTTAGAATTCACTCAATCTTTGGAACAAAACTGCATTAAAATAATTTGACTTCCGACTCATCTAAGAAAGATATTAAGGGATATTGTTCGATTAACAGAAAATATATGGAAAGCATTAAATAGGCTCTACCTTGAAATAAATGGCCATATCTTCGTCAAAAATTGCCCCATTTCAATTATAAAGGTGTTTTTAGAATTCAATTAATCTTTGGAACAAAACTGCATTAAAATAATTTGACTTCCGACTCATCTAAGAAAGATATTAAGAGATATTCTTCGATTAATAGAAAATATAAGCCAAACTTTAAATAGGGTCAACCTTGAAATAAATGGCCATATCTTCGTCTCAAAATGCCCCATTTCAATTATAAAGGTGTTTTTAGAATTCACTCAATCTTTGGAACAAAACTGCATTAAAATAATTTGACTTCCGACTCATCTAAGAAAGATATTAAGGGATATTGTTGATTAACAGAAAATATATGGAAAGCATTAAATAGGGTCTACCTTGAAATAAATGGCCATATCTTCGTCTCAAATTGCCCCATTTCAATTATAAAGATGTTTTTAAAAAATCGCTCGATCTTTGGAACAAAACTGCATTAAAATAAGTTGACTTCCGACTCATCTAAGAAAGATATTAAGGGATATTGTTGATTAACAGAAAATATATGGAAAGCATTAAATAGGCTCTACCTTGAAATAAATGGCCATATCTTCGTCAAAAATTGCCCCATTTCAATTATAAAGGTGTTTTTAGAATTTAATCAATCTTTGGAACAAAACTGCATTAAAATAATTTGACTTCCGACTCATCTAAGAAAGATATTAAGAGATATTCTTCGATTAATAGAAAATATAAAGGCAAACATTAAATAGGGTCAACCTTGAAATAAATGGCCATATCTTTGTCACAAATTGCCCCATTTCAATTATAAAGGTGTTTTTAGAATTCACTCAATCTTTGGAACAAAACTGCATTAAAATAATTTGACTTCCGACTCATCTAAGAAAGATATTAAGGGATATTTTGATTAACAGAAAATATATGGAAAGCATTAAATAGGGTCTACCTTGAAATAAATGGCCATATCTTCGTCCAAAAATTGCCCCATTTCAATTATAAAGGTGTTTTTAGAATTCAATCGATCTTTGCAACAAAACTGCATTAAAATAATTTGACTTCCGACTCATCTAAGAAAGATATTAAGAGATATTCTTCGATTAATAGAAAATAAAAGGCAAACATTAAATAGGGTCAACCTTGAAATAAATGGCCATATCTTTGTCTCAAATTGCCCCATTTCAATTATAA
This sequence comes from Drosophila grimshawi, assembly GCF_018153295.1. Classification (NCBI taxonomy): domain Eukaryota; kingdom Metazoa; phylum Arthropoda; class Insecta; order Diptera; family Drosophilidae; genus Drosophila; species Drosophila grimshawi. The sequence goes on along the minus strand of NW_025063728.1, from coordinate 12,347 downwards.
AGGTGTTTTTAGAATTCACTCAATCTTTGGAACAAAACTGCATTAAAATAATTTGACTTCCGACTCATCTAAGAAAGATATTAAGGGATATTGTTCATTAACAGAAAATATATGGAAAGCATTCTATAGGGTCCACCTTGAAATAAATGGCCATATCTTCGTCAAAAATTGCCCCATTTCAATTATAAAGGTGTTTTTAGAATTCAATTGATCTTTGGAACAAAACTGCATTAAAATAATTTGACTTCCGACTCATCTAAGAAAGATATTAAGAGATATTCTTCGATTAATAGAAAATATAAGGCAAACTTTAAATAGGGTCAACCTTGAAATAAATGGCCATATCTTCGTCTCAAAATGCCCCATTTCAATTATAAAGGTGTTTTTAGAATTCACTCAATCTTTGGAACAAAACTGCATTAAAATAATTTGACTTCCGACTCATCTAAGAAAGATATTAAGGGATATTGTTGATTAACAGAAAATATATGGAAAGCATTAAATAGGGTCTACCTTGAAATAAATGGCCATATCTTCGTCAAAAATTGCCCCATTTCAATTATAAAGGTGTTTTTAGAATTCACTCGATCTTTGGAACAAAACTGCATTAAAATAATTTGACTTCCGACTCATCTAAGAAAGATATTAAGGGATATTCTTCGATAAATAGAAAATATATGGAAAGCATTAAATAGGGTCTACCTTGAAATAAATGGCCATATCTTCGTCAAAAATTGCCCCATTTCAATTATAAAGGTGTTTTTAGAATTCACTCGATCTTTGGAACAAAACTGCATTAAAATAATTTGACTTCCGACTCATCTAAGAAAGATATTAAGGGATATTCTTCGATTAATAGAAAATATATGGAAAGCATTAAATAGGGTCTACCTTGAAATAAATGGCCATATCTTCGTCTCAAATTGCCCCATTTCAATTATAAAGGTGTTTTTAGAATTCACTCGATCTTTGGAACAAAACTGCGTTAAAATAATTTGACTTCCGACTCGTCTAAGAAAGATATTAAGGATATTCTTCGATAAATAGAAAATATATGGAAAGCATTAAATAGCTCTACTTGAAATAAATGGTCATATCTTCGTCAAAAATTGCCCCATTTCAATTATAAAGGTGTTTTTAGAATTCAATGGATCTTTGGAACAAAACTGCATTAAAATAATTTGACTTCCGACTCATCTAAGAAAGATATTAAGAGATATTCTTCGATTAATAGAAAATATAAGGCAAAGCATTAAATAGGGTCAACCTTGAAATAAATGGCCATATCTTTGTCGTCAAAAATTGCCCCATTTCAATTATAAAGGTGTTTTTAGAATTCACTCAATCTTTGGAACAAAACTGCATTAAAATAATTTGACTTTCGACTCATCTAAGAAAGATATTAAGGGATATTGTTGATTAACAGAAAATATATGGAAAGCATTAAATAGGGTCAACCTTGAAATAAATGGCCATATCTTCGTCAAAAATTGCCCCATTTCAATTATAAAGGTGTTTTTAGAATTCAATCGATCTTTGGAACAAAACTGCATTAAAATAATTTGACTTCCGACTCATCTAAGAAAGATATTAAGGGATATTCTTCGATAAATAGAAAATATATGGAAAGCATTAAATAGGGTCTACCTTGAAATAAATGGCCATATCTTCGTCTCAAATTGCCCCATTTCAATTATAAAGGTGTTTTTAGAATTCACTCGATCTTTGGAACAAAACTGCATTAAAATAATTTGACTTCCGACTCATCTAAGAAAGATATTAAGGGATATTCTTCGATAAATAGAAAATATATGGAAAGCATTAAATAGGGTCTACCTTGAAATAAATGGCCATATCTTCGTCAAAAATTGCCCCATTTCAATTATAAAGGTGTTTTTAGAATTCACTCGATCTTTGGAACAAAACTGCATTAAAATAATTTGACTTCCGACTCATCTAAGAAAGATATTAAGGGATATTCTTCGATAAATAGAAAATATATGGAAAGCATTAAATAGGGTCTACCTTGAAATAAATGGCCATATCTTCGTCAAAAATTGCCCCATTTCAATTATAAAGGTGTTTTTAGAATTCACTCAATCTTTGGAACAAAACTGCATTAAAATAATTTGACTTCCGACTCATCTAAGAAAGATATTAAGAGATATTCTTGATTAACAGAAAATATATGGAAAGCATTAAATAGGGTCTACCTTGAAATAAATGGCCATATCTTCGTCTCAAATTGCCCCATTTCAATTATAAAGGTGTTTTTAGAATTCACTCGATCTTTGGAACAAAACTGCATTAAAATAATTTGACTTCCGACTCATCTAAGAAAGATATTAAGGGATATTCTTTGATAAATAGAAAATATATGGAAAGCATTAAATAGGGTCTACCTTGAAATAAATGGCCATATCTTCGTCAAAAATTGCCCCATTTCAATTATAAAGGTGTTTTTAGAATTCACTCGATCTTTGGAACAAAACTGCATTAAAATAATTTGACTTCCGACTCATCTAAGAAAGATATTAAGGGATATTGTTGATTAACAGAAAATATATGGAAAGCATTAAATAGGGTCTACCTTGAAATAAATGGCCATATCTTCGTCCAAAATTGCCCCATTTCAATTATAAAGGTGTTTTTAGAATTCACTCGATCTTTGGAACAAAACTGCATTAAAATAATTTGACTTCCGACTCATCTAAGAAAGATATTAAGGGATATTCTTTGATAAATAGAAAATATATGGAAAGCATTAAATAGGGTCTACCTTGAAATAAATGGCCATATCTTCGTCAAAAATTGCCCCATTTCAATTATAAAGGTGTTTTTAGAATTTAATCGATCTTTGAAACAAAACTGCATTAAAATAATTTGACTTCCGACTCATCTAAGAAAGATATTAAGAGATATTCTTCGATTAATAGAAAATATAAGGCAAACATTAAATAGGGTCTACCTTGAAATAAATGGCCATATCTTCGTCAAAAATTGCCCCATTTCAATTATAAAGGTGTTTTTAGAATTCACTTGATCTTTGAAACAAAACTGCATTAAAATAATTTGACTTCCGACTCATCTAAGAAAGATATTAAGGGATATTGTTGATTAACAGAAAATATATGGAAAGCATTAAATAGGGTCTACCTTGAAATAAATGGCCATATCTTCGTCCAAAATTGCCCCATTTCAATTATAAAGGTGTTTTTAGAATTCAATCGATCTTTGAAACAAAACTGCATTAAAATAATTTGACTTCCGACTCATCTAAGAAAGATATTAAGGGATATTCTTCGATAAATAGAAAATATATGGAAAGCATTAAATAGGGTCTACCTTGAAATAAATGGCCATATCTTCGTAAAAAATTGCCCCATTTCAATTATAAAGGTGTTTTTAGAATTCACTCGATCTTTGAAACAAAACTGCATTAAAATAATTTGACTTCCGACTCATCTAAGAAAGATATTAAGAGATATTCTTCGATAAATAGAAAATATATGGAAAGCATTAAATAGGGTCAACCTTGAAATAAATGGCCATATCTTCGTCCAAAATTGCCCCATTTCAATTATAAAGGTGTTTTTAGAATTCAATCGATCTTTGGAACAAAACTGCATTAAAATAATTTGACTTCCGACTCATCTAAGAAAGATATTAAGAGATATTCTTCGATTAATAGAAAATAAAAGGCAAACATTAAATAGGGTCAACCTTGAAATAAATGGCCATATCTTTGTCTCAAATTGCCCCATTTCAATTTTAAAGGTGTTTTTAGAATTCACTCAATCTTCAGAACAAAACTGCATTAAAATAATTTGACTTCCGACTCATCTAAGAAAGATATTAAGGGATATTGTTGATTAACAGAAAATATATGGAAAGCATTAAATAGGATCTACCTTGAAATAAATGGCCATATCTTCGTCAAAAATTTCCCCATTTCAATTATAAAGGTGTTTTTAGAATTCACTCGATCTTTGAAAAAAAACTGCATTAAAATAATTTGACTTCCGTCTCATCTAAGAAAGATATTAAGGGATATTCTTCGATAAATTGAAAATATATGGAAAGCATTAAATAGGGTCTACCTTGAAATAAATGGCCATATCTTCGTCAAAAATTGCCCCACTTCAAGTATAAAAGTGTTTATAGAATTCACTCGATCTTTGGAACAAAACTGAATTAAAATTAGTTGACTTCCGACTCATCTAAGAAAGATATTAAGGGATATTCTTCGATAAATAGAAAATATATGGAAAGCATTAAATAGGGTCTACCTTGAAATAAATGGCCATATCTTTGTCAAAAATTGCCCCATTTCAATTATAAAGGTGTTTTTAGAATTCAGTCGATCTTTGCAACAAAACTGCATTAAAATAATTTGACTTCCGACTCATCTAAGAAAGATATTAAGGGATATTCTTCGATAAATAGAAAATATATGGAAAGCATTCTATAGGGTCTACCTTGAAATAAATGGCCATATCTTCGTCCAAAATTGCCCCATTTCAATTATAAAGATGTTTTTAGAATTCGCTCGATCTTTGGAACAAAACTGCATTAAAATAATTTGACTTCCGACTCATCTAAGAAAGATATTAAGGGATATTCTTCGATTACTAGAAAACATAAGCCCAACATTAAATAGGGTCAACCCTTGAAATAAATGGGCCATATCTTTGTCTCAACTTGCCCCATTTCAATTATAAAGATGTTTTTAGAATTCCACTCAATCTTTGGAACAAAACTGCATTGTTGACTTAACAGAAAATATATGGAAAGCATTCTATAGGGTCTACCTTGAAATAAATGGCCATATCTTCGTCCAAAACTGCCCCATTTCAATTATAAAGGTGATTTTAGAATTCAATCGATCTTTGCAACAAAACTGCATTAAAATAATTTGACTTCCGACTCATCTCAGAAAGATATTAAGAGATATTCTTCGATTAATAGAAAATATAAGGCAAAGCTTTAAATAGGGTCAACCTTGAAATAAATGGCCATATCTTCGTCTAAAATTGCCCCATTTCAATTATAAAGGTGTTTTTAGAATTCACTCAATCTTTGGAACAAAACTGCATTAAAATAATTTGACTTCCGACTCATCTAAGAAAGATATTAAGGGATATTTTTGATTAACAGAAAATATATGGAAAGCATTAAATAGGGTCTACCTTGAAATAAATGGCCATATCTTCGTCCAAAATTGCCCCATTTCAATTATAAAGGTGATTTTAGAATTCGCTCGATCTTTGGAACAAAACTGCATTAAAATAATTTGACTTCCGACTCATCTAAGAAAGATATTAAGGGATATTCTTCGATAAATAGAAAATATATGGAAAGCATTAAATAGGCTCTACCTTGAAATAAATGGCCATATCTTCGTCAAAAATTGCCCCATTTCAATTATAAAGGTGTTTTTAGAATTCGCTTAATCTTTGGAACAAAACTGCATTAAAATAATTTGACTTCCGACTCATCTAAGAAAGATATTAAGGGATATTCTTCGATTAATAGAAAATATATGGAAAGCATTAAATAGGGTCTACCTTGAAATAAATGGCCATATCTTCGTCAAAAATTGCCCCATTTCAATTATAAAGGTGTTTTTAGAATTCAATCGATCTTTGAAACAAAACTGCATTAAAAAATTTGACTTCCGACTCATCTAAGAAGGATATTAAGAGATATTCTTCGATTAATAGAAAATAAAAGGCAAACATTAAATAGGGTCAACCTTGAAATAAATGGCCATATCTTTGTCTCAAATTGCCCCATTTCAATTATAAAGGTGTTTTTAGATTTCACTCAATCTTTGGAACAAAACTGCATTAAAATAATTTGACTTTCGACTCATCTAAGAAAGATATTAAGGGATATTTTTGATTAACAGAAAATATATGGAAAGCATTCTATAGGGTCTACCTTGAAATAAATGGCCATATCTTCGTCAAAAATTGCCCCATTTCAATTATAAAGCTGTTTTTAGAATTCACTCAATCTTTGAAACAAAACTGCATTAAAATAATTTGACTTCCGACTCGTCTAAGAAAGATATTAAGGGATATTCTTCGATAAATGGAAAATATATGGAAAGCATTAAATAGGGTCTACCTTGAAATAAATGGCCATATCTTCGTAAAAAATTGCCCCATTTCAATTATAAAGGTGTTTTTACAATTTTTTGGAACAAAACTGCATTAAAATAATTTGACTTTCGACTCATGTAAGAAAGATATTAAGGGATATTCTTCGATAAATAGAAAATATGTGGAAAGCATTAAATAGGGTCTACCTTGAAATAAATGGACATATCTTCGTCAAAAATTGCCCCATTTCAATTATAAAGATGTTTTTAGAATTCGCTCGATCTTTGAAACAAAACTGCATTAAAATAATTTGACTTTCGACTCATCTAAGAAAGATATTAAGGGATATTCTTCGATAAATAGAAAATATATGGAAAGCATTAAATAGGGTCTACCTTGAAATAAATGGCCATATCTTCGTCAAAAATTGCCCCATTTCAATTATAAAGGTGTTTTTAGAATTCAAACAATCTTTGAAACAAAACTGCATTAAAATAATTTGACTTCCGACTCATCTAAGAAAGATATTAAGGGATATTCTTCGATAAATAGAAAATATGTGGAAAGCATTAAATAGGGTCTACCTTGAAATAAATGGCCATATCTTCGTCAAAAATTGCCCCATTTCAATTATAAAGATGTTTTTAGAATTCGCTCGATCTTTGAAACAAAACTGCATTAAAATAATTTGACTTCCGACTCATCTCAGAAAGATATTAAGAGATATTCTTCGATTAATAGAAAATATAAGCCAAACTTTAAATAGGGTCTACCTTGAAAATAAATGGCCATATCTTCGTAAAAAATTGCCCCATTTCAATTATAAAGGTGTTTTTAGAATTCACTCAATCTTTGGAACAAAACTGCATTAAAATAAATTGACTTCCGTTTCATCTAAAAAAGATATTAAGGGATATTTTTGATTAACAGAAAATATATGGAAAGTATTAAATAGGGTCTACTTTGAAATAAATGGCCATATCTTCGTCTCAAATTGCCCCATTTCAATTAGAAAGATGTTTTTAAAAATTCGCTCGATCTTTGGAACAAAACTGCATTAAAATAATTTGACTTCCGACTCATCTAAGAAAGATATTAAGGGATATTGTTGATTAACAGAAAATATATGGAAAGCATTAAAAAGGGCTCTACCTTGAAATAAATGGCCATATCTTCGTCAAAAATTGCCCCATTTCAATTATAAAGGTGTTTTTAGAAATTTAATCGACCTTTGAAACAAAACTGCATTAAAATAATTTGACTTCCGACTCATCTAAGAAAGATATTAAGAGATATTCTTCGATTAATAGAAAATATAAGCCAAACTTTAAATAGGGTCAACCTTGAAATAAATGGCCATATCTTTGTCTCAAATTGCCCCATTTCAATTATAAACGTGTTTTTAGAATTCACTCAATCTTTGAAACAAAACTGCATTAAAATAATTTGACTTCCGACTCATCTAAAAAAATATTAAGGGATATTTTTAATTAACAGAAAATATATGGAAAGCATTAAATAGGGTCTACCTTGAAATAAATGGCCATATCCTTCGTCTCAAATTGCCCCATTTCAATTATAAATATGTTTTTAAAATTCGCTCGATCTTTGGAACAAAGCTGCATTAAAATAATTTGACTTCCGACTCATCTAAGAAAGATATTAAGGGATATTCTTTGATAAATAGAAAATATATGGAAAGCATTAAATAGGCTCTACCTTGAAATAAATGGCCATATCTTCGTCAAAAAATACCCCATTTCAATTATAAGATAGTGTTTTTAGAATTCGCTTAATCTTTGGAACAAAACTGCATTAAAATAATTTGACTTCCGACTCATCTAAGAAAGATATTAAGGGATATTGTTGATTAACAGAAAATATATGGAAAGCATTAAATAGGGTCTACCTTGAAATAAATGGCCATATCTTCGTCAAAAATTGCGCCATTTCAATTATAAAGGTGTTTTTAGAATTCAATCGATCTTTGAAACAAAACTGCATTAAAAAATTTGACTTCCGACTCATCTAAGAAGGATATTAAGAGATATTCTTCGATTAATAGAAAATAAAAGGCAAACATTAAATAGGGTCAACCTTGAAATAAATGGCCATATCTTTGTCTCAAATTGCCCCATTTCAATTATAAAGGTGTTTTTAGATTTCACTCAATCTTTGGAACAAAACTGCATTAAAATAATTTGACTTTCGACTCATCTAAGAAAGATATTAAGGGATATTTTTGATTAACAGAAAATATATGGAAAGCATTCTATAGGGTCTACCTTGAAATAAATGGCCATATCTTCGTCAAAAAATTGCCCCATTTCAATTATAAAGCTGTTTTTAGAATTCACTCAATCTTTGAAACAAAACTGCATTAAAATAATTTGACTTCCGACTCATCTAAGAAAGATATTAAGGGATATTCTTCGATAAATGGAAAATATATGGAAAGCATTAAATAGGGTCTACCTTGAAATAAATGGCCATATCTTCGTAAAAAATTGCCCCATTTCAATTATAAAGGTGTTTTTACAATTTTTTGGAACAAAACTGCATTAAAATAATTTGACTTTCGACTCATGTAAGAAAGATATTAAGGGATATTCTTCGATAAATAGAAAATATGTGGAAAGCATTAAATAGGGTCTACCTTGAAATAAATGGACATATCTTCGTCAAAAATTGCCCCATTTCAATTATAAAGATGTTTTTAGAATTCGCTCGATCTTTGAAACAAAACTGCATTAAATAATTTGACTTTCGACTCATCTAAGAAAGATATTAAGGGATATTCTTCGATAAATAGAAAATATATGGAAAGCATTAAATAGGGTCTACCTTGAAATAAATGGCCATATCTTCGTCAAAAATTGCCCCATTTCAATTATAAAGGTGTTTTTAGAATTCAAACAATCTTTGGAAACAAAACTGCATTAAAATAATTTGACTTCCGACTCATCTAAGAAAGATATTAAGGGATATTCTTCGATAAATAGAAAATAAGTGGAAAGCATTAAATAGGGTCTACCTTGGAAATAAATGGCCATATCTTCGTCAAAAATTGCCCCATTTCAATTATAAAGATGTTTTTAGAATTCACTCGATCTTTGAAACAAAACTGCATTAAAATAATTTGACTTCCGACTCATCTCAGAAAGATATTAAGAGATATTCTTCGATTAATAGAAAATATAGACAAAACTTTAAATAGGGTCAACCTTGAAATAAATGGCCATATCTTCGTAAAATTGCCCCATTTCAATTATAAAGGTGTTTTTAGAATTCACTCAATCTTTGGAACAAAACTGCATTAAAATAAATTGACTTCCCGTTTCATCTAAAAAAGATATTAAGGGATATTTTTCGATTAACAGAAAATATATGGAAAGTATTAAATAGGGTCTACTTTGAAATAAATGGCCATATCTTCGTCTCAAATTGCCCCATTTCAATTAGAAAGATGTTTTAAAAATTCGCTCGATCTTTGGAACAAAACTGCATTAAAATAATTTGACTTCCGACTCATCTAAGAAAGATATTAAGGGATATTGTTGATTAACAGAAAATATATGGAAAGCATTAAATAGGGTCTACCTTGAAATAAATGGCCATATCTTCGTCAAAAATTGCCCCATTTCAATTATAAAGGTGTTTTAGAATTTAATCGACCTTTGAAACAAAACTGCATTAAAATAATTTGACTTCCGACTCATCTAAGAAAGATATTAAGAGATATTCTTCGATTAATAGAAAATATAAGGCAAACATTAAATAGGGTCAACCTTGAAATAAATGGCCATATCTTCGTCAAAAATTGCCCCATTTAAATTATAAAGGTGTTTTTAGAATTCGCTTGATCTTTGGAACAAAACTGCATTAAAATAATTTGACTTCCGACTCATCTAAAAAAATATTAAGGGATATTTTTAATTAACAGAAAATATATGGAAAGCATTAAATAGGGTCAACCTTGAAATAAATGACCATATCTTCGTCAAAAATTGCCCCATTTAAATTATAAATGTGTTTTTAAAATTCACTCGATCTTTGGAACAAAACTGCATTAAAATAATTTGACTTCCGACTCATCTAAGAAAGATTTTAAGGGATATTCTTTGATAAATAGAAAATATATGGAAAGCATTAAATAGGGTCTACCTTGAAATAAACGGCCATATCTTCGTCAAAAATTGCCCCACTTCAATTATAAAGGTGTTTTTAGAATTTAATCGATCTTTGAAACAAAACTGCATTAAAATAATTTGACTTCCATCTCATCTAAGAAAGATATTAAGAGATATTCTTCGATTAATAGAAAATAAAAGCGAAACATTAAATAGGGTCAACCTTGAAATAAATGGCCATATCTTTGTCTCAAATTGCCCCATTTCAATTATAAAGGTGTTTTTAGAATTCACTCGATCTTTGGAACAAAACTGCATTAAAATAATTTGACTTCCGACTCATCTAAGAAAGATATTAAGGGATATTGTTCGATAAATAGAAAATATATGGAAAGCATTAAATAGGGTCTACCTTGAAATAAATGGCCATATCTTCGTCAAAAATTGCCCCATTTCAATTATAAAGGTGTTTTTAGAATTCACTCGATCTTTGGAACAAAACTGCATTAAAATAATTTGACTTCCGACTCATCTAAGAAAGATATTAAGGGATATTGTTGATTAACAGAAAATATATGGAAAGCATTAAATAGGCTCTACCTTGAAATAAATGGCCATATCTTCGTCAAAAATTGCCCCATTTTCAATTATAAAGGTGTTTTTGGAATTTAATGGTCTTTGCAATAAAACTGCATTAAAATAATTGCTTCCGACTCATCTAAAAAAGATATTAAGGGATATTCTTTGATTAATAGAAAATAAAAGGAAAGCATTAAATAGGGTCAAACCTTGAAATAAATGGCCATATCTTTGTCTCAAAATTGCCCCATTTCAATTATAAAGGTGTTTTTAGAATTCACTCGATCTTTGCAACAAAACTGCATTAAAATAATTTGACTTCCGAACTCATCTAAGAAAGATATTAAGAGATATTCTTCGATTAATAGAAAATATAAGCCAAACTTTAAATAGAGTCAACCTTGAAATAAATGGCCATATCTTCGTCTAAAATTGCCCCATTTCAATTAGAAATATGTTTTTAAAATTCGCTCGATCTTTGGAACAAAACTGCATTAAAATAATTTGACTTCCGACTCATCTAAGAAAGATATTAAGGGATATTCTTTGATAAATAGAAAATATATGGAAAGCATTAAATAGGCTCTACCTTGAAATAAATGGCCATATCTTCGTCAAAAATTGCCCATTTCAATTATAAAGGTGTTTTAAGAATTTAATCGATCTTTAACAAAACTGCATTAAAATAAATTGACTTCCGACTCATCTAAGAAAGATATTAAGGGATATTCTTCGATTAATAGAAAATATAAGGAAAGCATTAAATAGGGTCTACCTTGAAATAAATGGCCATATCTTCGTAAAAAAATGCCCCATTTAAATTATAAAGGTGTTTTTAAATTCACTCGATCTTTGGAATAAAACTGCATTAAAATAATTTGACTTCCGTCTCATCTAAGAAAGATATTAAGATATTTGATTAACAGAAAATATATGGAAAGCATTAAATAGGGGTCAACCTTGAAATAAATGGCCATATCTTCGTCCAAAATTGCCCCATTTCAATTATAAAGGTGTTTTTAAAATTCAATGGAACTTTGGAACAAAACTGCATTAAAATAAGTGACTTCCGACTCATCTAAGAAAGATATTAAGGGATATTCTTCGATAAATAAAAAATAAAGGGAAAGCATTAAATAGGGTCAACCTTGAAATAAATGGCCATATCTTTGTCCAAATTGCCCCATTTCAATTATAAAGGTGTTTTGAGAATTAATCGATCTTGGAACAAAACTGCATTAAAATAATTTGACTTCCGACTCATCTAAGAAAAGATATCAAGGGTTATTGTTCATTAACAGAAAATATATGGAAAGCATTCTATAGGGTCCACCTTGAAATAAATGGCCATATCTTCGTCAAGAATGCCCCATTTCAATTATAAAGGTGTTTTTAGGATTCTTTCGAACAAAACTGCATTAAAATAATTTGACTTCCGACTCATCTAAGAAAGATATTGAGGGATATTGTTCATTAACAGAAAATATATGGAAAGCATTCTATAGGGTCCACCTTGAAATAAATGGCCATA
>NW_025063727.1:0-12787 GCF_018153295.1 Drosophila grimshawi | reverse complement strand
ATCAAGCGAATTTTAAAAACACCTTTATAATTGAAATGGGGCACTTTTTGACGAAGATATGGCCATTTATTTCCAAGGTAGACCCTATTTAATGCTTTCCATATATTTTTCTATTTATCGAAGAATATCCCTTTATATCTTCTTAGATGGGTCGGAAGTCAAATTATTTTTTAATGCAGTTTTGTTCCAAAGATCAAGTGAATTCTAAAACACCTTTATAATTGAAATGGGGCAATTTTCACGAAGATATGGCTATTTATTTCAAGGTAGACCCTATTTAATGCCTTCCATATATTTTATATTTATCGAAGAATATCCCTTAATATCTTTTTTAGATGAGTCGGAAGTCAAATTATTTTAATGCAGTTTTGTTCCAAAGATTAAGCGAATTCTAAAACATCTTTATAATTGAAGTGGGGCAATTTTTGACGAAGATATGGCTATTTATTTCAAGGTAGACCCTATTTAATGCTTTCCATATTTTCTCTATTTATCGAAGAATATCCCTTAATATCTTTCTTAGATGGGTCGGAAGTCAAATTATTTTAATGCAGTTTTGTTCCAAAGATCAAGTGAATTCTAAAAACACCTTTATAATTGAAAATAAAGTAATTCTTTTGACGAAGATATGGCCATTTATTTCAAGGTAGACCCTATTTAATGCTTTCCATATATTTTCTATTTATCGAAGAATATCCCTTAATATCTTTCTTAGATGAGTCGGAAGTCAAATTATTTTAATGCAGTTTTGTTTCAAAGATTAAGCGAATTCTAAAAAAACATCTTTATAATTGAAGTGGGGCAATTTTTTGACGAAGATATGGCCATTTATTTCATGGTAGACCCTATTTAATGCTTTCCATATATTTTTTATTTATCGAAGAATATCCCTTAATATCTTTTTTAGATGAGTCGGAAGCCAAATTATTTTAATGCAGTTTTGTTCCAAAGATCAAGTGAATTCTAAAAACACTTTTATAATTGAAATGGGGCAATTTTTGACGAAGATATGGCTATTTATTTCAAGGTAGACCCTATTTAATGCTTTCCATGTATTTACTATTTATCGAAGAATATCCCTTAATATCTTTCTTAGATGAGTCGGAAGTCAAATTATTTTAATGCAGTTTTGTTTCAAAGATCGAGTGAATTCTAAAACACCTTTATAATTGAAATGGGGCAATTTTTGACGAAGATATGGCCATTTATTTCAAGGTAGACCCTATTTAATGCTTTCCATATATTTTCTATTTATCGAAGAATATCCCTTAATATCTTTCTTAGATGAGTCGGAAGTCAAATTATTTTAATGCTGTTTTGTTCCAAAGATCGAGCGAATTCTAAAAAACACCTTTATAATTGAAATTGGGGCAATTTTAGATGAAGATATGGCCATTTATTTCAAGGCAGGTCCCTATTTAATGGCTTTCCATATATATTTTCTATTTATCAAGGAATATCTGTTAATATCTTTCTTAGGTGAGTCGGAAGTCAAATTATTTTAATGCAGTTTCTGTTTCAAAGATTAAGCGAATTCTAAAAACATCTTTTAATTGAAGTGGGGGCACTTGGGGATGAAGATATGGGCATTTATTTCAAGGTAGACCCTATTTAATGCTTTCAATATATTTTCTATTTATCAAAGAATATCCCTTAATATCTTTCTTAGATGAGTCGGAAGTCAAATTATTTTAATGCAGTTTTGTTCCAAAGATCAAGTGAATTCTAAAAACACTATTATAATTGAAATGGGGCAATTTTTGACGAAGATATGGCCATTTATTTCAAGGTAGACCTATTTAATGCTTTCAATATATGTTTCTATTTATCAAAGAATATCCCTTAATATCTCTTCTTAGATGAGTCGGAAGTCAAATTATTTTAATGCAGTTTTGTTCCAAAGATCAAGTGAATTCTAAAAACACCTTTATAATTGAAATGGGGCAATTTTTGACGAAGATATGGCCACTTATTTCAAGGTAGACCCTATTTAATGCTTTCCATATATTTTCTATTTATCGAAGAATATCCCTTAATATCTATTCTTAGATGAGTCGGAAGTCAAATTATTTTAATGCAGTTTTGTTCCAAAGATCGAAGTGAATTCTAAAAACACTTCTATAATTGAAATGGGGCAATTTTTGACGAAGATATGGCCATTTATTTCAAGGTAGACCCTATTGAGTGCTTTCCATATATTTTCTATTTATCGAAGAATATCCCTGAATATCTTTCTTAGATGGGAGTCGGAAGTCAAATTATTTTAATGCAGTTTTGTTTCAAAGATTCGAGCAAATTCTAAAAACACCTTTATAATTGAAGTGGGGCAATTTACGACGAAGATATGGCCATTTATTTCAAGGTAGACCCTATTTAATGCTTTCCATATATTTTCTATTTATCGAAGAATATCCCTTAATATCTTTTTAGATGAGCCGAAAGTCAAATTATTTTAATGCAGTTTTGTTTCAAAGATCAAGTGAAATCTAAAAATACCTTTATAATTGAAATTGGGCAATTTTTGACGAAGATATGGCTATTTATTTCCAAGGTAGACCCTATTTAATGCTTTCCATACTATTTTCTATTTAACGAAGAATATCCTTAATATCTTTCTTAGATGAGTCGGAAGTCAAATTATTTTAATGCAGTTTTGTTCCAAAGATTAAGCGAATTCTAAAAACACCTTTATAATTGAAATGGGGGCATTTTTGGACGAAGATATGGCCATTTATTTCAAGGTAGACCCTATTTAATGCTTTCCATATATTTTCTATTTATCGAAGAATATCCCTTAATATCTTTCTTAGATGAGTCGGAAGTCAAATTATTTTAATGCAGTTTTGTTTCAAAGATCAAGTGAATTCTAAAAACACCCTTTATAATTGAAATGGGGCAATTTTTGACGAAGATATGGCCACTTATTTCAAGGTAGACCCTATTTAATGCTTTCCATATATTTTCTATTTATCGAAGAATATCCCTTAATATCCCTCTTAGATGAGTCGGAAGTCAAATTATTTTAATGCAGTTTTCTTCCAAAGATCAAGTGAATTCTAAAAACACCTTTATAATTGAAATGGGGCAATTTTTGACGAAGATATGGCCATTTATTTCAAGGTAGACCATATTTAATGCTTTCCATATATTTTCTATTTATCGAATATCCCTTAATATCTTTCTTAGATGAGTCGGAAGTCAAATTATTTTAATGCAGTTTTGTTCCAAAGATCAAGTGAATTCTAAAAACACCTTTATAATTGAAATGGGGCAATTTCTGGACGAAGATATGGCCATTTGCTTTCAAGGTAGACCCTATTTAATGCTTTCCATATATTTTCTATTTATCGAAGAATACCCCTTAATATCTTTTTTAGATGAGTCGGAAGTCAAATTATTTTAATGCAGTTTTGTTCCAAAGATCAAGTGAATTCTAAAAACACCTTTATAATTGAAATGGGGCAATTTTTGACGAAGATATGGCCATTTATTTCAAGGTAGACCCTATTTAATGCTTTCCATATATTTTCTATTTATCGAAGAATATCCCTTAATATCTTTCCTAGATGAGTCGGAAGTCAAATTATTTTAATGCAGTTTTGTTCCAAAGATCAAGCGAATTCTAAAAATACCTTTATAATTGAAATGGGGCAATTTTAGATGAAGATATGGCCATTTATTTCAAGGTAGACACTATTTAATGCTTTCCATATATTTTCTATTTATCGAAGAATATCACTTAATATCTTTCTTAGATGAGTCGGAAGTCAAATTATTTTAATGCAGTTTTGTTCCAAAGATCGAGTGAATTCTAAAAACATCTTTATAATTGAAGTGGGGCAATTTTGACGAAGATATGGCCATTTATTTCAAGGTAGACCCTATTTAATGCTTTCCATATATTTTCCATTTATCGAAGAATATCCCTTAATATCTTTCTTAGATGAGTCGGAAGTCAAATTATTTTAATGCAGTTTTGTTCCAAAGATCGAGTGGATTCTAAAAACACCTTTATAATTGAAGTGGGGCAATTTTTGACGAAGATATGGCCATTTATTTCAAGGTAGACCCTATTTAATGCTTTCCATATATTTTCTATTTATCGAAGAATGTCCCTTAATATCTTTCTTAGATGAGTCGGAAGTCAAATTATTTTAATGCAGTTTTGTTTCAAAGATCAAGTGATTCAAAAACACCTTTATAATTGAAATGGGGCAATTTTTGACGAAGATATGGCCATTTATTTCAAGGTAGACACTATTTAATGCTTTCCATATATTTTCTATTTATCGAAGAATATCCTTAATATCTTTCTTAGATGAGTCGGAAGTCAAATTATTTTAATGCAGTTTTGTTCCAAAGATCAAGTGAATTCCAAAAACACCTTTATAATTGAAGTGGGGCAATTTTTGGACGAAGATATGGCTATTTATTTCAAGGTAGACCCTATTTAATGCTTTCCATATATTGTCTATTTATCGAAGAATATCACCTAATATCTTTCTTAGATGAGTCGGAAGTCAAATTATTTTAATGCAGTTTTGTTCCAAAGATCAAGTGAATTCTAAAAACACCTTTATAATTGAAATGGGGAAATTTTTGACGAAGATATGGCCATTTATTTCAAGGTAGACCCTATTTAATGCTTTCCATATATTTTCTATTTATCGAAGAATATCCCTTAATATCCTTTCTTAGATGAGTCGAAGTCAAATTATTTTAATGCAGTTTTGTTCCAAAGATCAAGTGAATTCTAAAAACACCTTTATAATTGAAATGGGGCAATTTTTGACGAAGATATGGCCACTTATTTCAAGGTAGACCCTATTTAATGCTTTCCATATATTTTCTATTTATCGAAGAATATCCCTTAATATCTTTCTTAGATGAGTCGGAAGTCAAATTATTTTAATGCAGTTTTGTTTCAAAGATCAAGTGAATTCTAAAAACACCTTTATAATTGAAATGGGGCAATTTTTGACGAAGATATGGCCATTTATTTCAAGGTAGACCCTATTTAATGCTTTCCATATATTTTCTATTTATCGAAGAATATCCCTTAATATCTTTTTTAGATGAGTCGGAAGTCAAATTATTTTAATGCAGTTTTGTTTCAAAGATTAAGCGAATTATAAAAACACCTTTATAATTGAAGTGGGGCAATTTTTGACGAAGATATGGCCATTTATTTCAAGGTAGACCCTATTTAATGCTTTCCATATATTTTCTATTTATCGAAGAATATCCCTTAATATCTTTCTTAGATGAGTCGGAAGTCAAATTATTTTAATGCAGTTTTCTTCCAAAGATCGAGTGAATTCTAAAAACACCTTTATAATTGAAATGGGGCAATTTTTGACGAAGATATGGCCATTTATTTCAAGGTAGACCCTATTTAATGCTTTCCATATATTTTCTATTTATCGAAGAATATCCCTTAATATCTTTCTTAGATGAGTCGGAAGTCAAATTATTTTAATGCAGTTTTGGTCCAAAGATCAAGTGAATTCTAAAAACACCTTTATAATTGAAATGGGGCAATTTTTGACGAAGATATGGCCACTTATTTCAAGGTAGACCCTATTTAATGCTTTCCATATATTTTCTATTTATCGAAGAATATCCCTTAATATCTTTCTTAGATGAGTCGGAAGTCAAATTATTTTAATGCAGTTTTGTTTCAAAGATCAAGTGAATTCTAAAAACACCTTTATAATTGAAATGGGGCAATTTTTGACGAAGATATGGCCATTTATTTCAAGGTAGACACTATTTAATGCTTTCCATATATTTTCTATTTATCGAAGAATATCCCTTAATATCTTTTTTAGATGAGTCGGAAGTCAAATTATTTTAATGCAGTTTTGTTTCAAAGATTAAGCGAATTCTAAAAACACCTTTATAATTGAAGTGGGGCAATTTTTGACGAAGATATGGCTATTTATTTCAAGGTAGACCCTATTTAATGCTTTCCATATATTTTCTATTTATCGAAGAATATCCCTTAATATCTTTCTTAGATGAGTCGGAAGTCAAATTATTTTAATGCAGTTTGTTCCAAAGATCAAGTGAATTCTAAAAACACCTTTATAATTGAAATGGGGCAATTTTTGACGAAGATATGGCCATTTATTTCAAGGTAGACCTTATTTAATGCTTTCCATATATTTTCTATTTATCGAAGAATATCCCTTAATATCTTTCTTAGATGAGTCGGAAGTCAAATTATTTTAATGCAGTTTTGTTTCAAAGATCAAGTGAATTCTAAAAACACCTTTATAATTGAAATGGGGCAATTTTAGATGAAGATATGGCCATTTATTTCAAGTTAGACACTATTTAATGCTTTCCATTTATTGTCTATTTATCGAAGAATATCACTTAATATCTTTCTTAGATGAGTCGGAAGTCAAATTATTTTAATGCAGTTTTGTTTCAAAGATCAAGTGAATTCTAAAAACACCTTTATAATTGAAGTGGGGCAATTTTTGACGAAGATATGGCTATTTATTTCAAGGTAGACCCTATTTAATGCTTTCCATATATTGTCTATTTATCGAAGAATATCACCTAATATCTTTCTTAGATGAGTCGGAAGTCAAATTATTTTAATGCAGTTTTGTTCCAAAGATCAAGTGAATTCTAAAAACACCTTTATTATTGAAATAGGGAAATTTTTGACGAAGATATGGCCATTTATTTCAAGGTAGACTCTATTTAATGCTTTCCATATATTTTCTATTTATCGAAGAATATCCCTTAATATCTTTCTTAGATGAGTCGGAAGTCAAATTATTTTAATGCAGTTTTGGTCCAAAGATCAAGTGAATTCTAAAAACACCTTTATAATTGAAATGGGGCAATTTTTGACGAAGATATGGCCACTTATTTCAAGGTAGACCCTATTTAATGCTTTCCATATATTTTCTATTTATCGAAGAATATCCCTTAATATCTTTCTTAGATGAGTCGGAAGTCAAATTATTTTAATGCAGTTTTGTTTCAAAGATCAAGTGAATTCTAAAAACACCTTTATAATTGAAATGGGGCAATTTTTGACGAAGATATGGCCATTTATTTCAAGGTAGACACCTATTTAATGCTTTCCATATATTTTCTATTTATCGAAGAATATCCCTTAATATCTTTTTTAGATGAGTCGGAAGTCAAATTATTTTAATGCAGTTTTGTTTCAAAGATTAAGCGAATTATAAAAACACCTTTATAATTGAAATGGGGCAATTTTTGACGAAGATATGGCCATTTATTTCAAGGTAGACCCTATTTAATGCTTTCCATATATTTTCTATTACCGAAGAATATCCCTTAATATCTTTTTAGATGAGTCGAACGTCAAATTATTTTAATGCAGTTTTGTTCCAAAGATCGAGCGAATTCTAAAAACACCTTTATAATTGAAATGGAGCAATTTTTGACGAAGATATGGCCATTTATTTCAAGGTAGACCCTATTTAATGCTTTCCATATATTTTCTATTTATCGAAGAATATCCCTTAATATCTTTCTTAGATGAGTCGGAAGTCAAATTATTTTAATGCAGTTTTGGTCCAAAGATCAAGTGAATTCTAAAAACACCTTTATAATTGAAATGGGGCAATTTTTGACGAAGATATGGCCACTTATTTCAAGGTAGACCCTATTTAATGCTTTCCATATATTTTCTATTTATCGAAGAATATCCCTTAATATCTTTCTTAGATGAGTCGGAAGTCAAATTATTTTAATGCAGTTTTGTTCCAAAGATCAAGTGAATTCTAAAAACACCTTTATAATTGAAATGGGGCAATTTTTGACGAAGATATGGCCATTTATTTCAAGGTAGACACTATTTAATGCTTTCCATATATTTTCTATTTATCGAAGAATATCCCTTAATATCTTTCTTAGATGAGTCGGAAGTCAAATTATTTTAATGCAGTTTTGTTTCAAAGATTAAGCGAATTATAAAAAACACCTTTATAATTGAAGTGGGGCAATTTTTGACGAAGATATGGCTATTTATTTCAAGGTAGACCCTATTTAATGCTTTCCATATATTTTCTATTTATCGAAGAATATCCCTTAATATCTTTTTTATATGAGTCGGAAGTCAAATTATTTTAATGCAGTTTTCTTCCAAAGATCGAGTGAATTCTAAAAACACCTTTATAATTGAAATGGAGCAATTTTTGACGAAGATATGGCCATTTATTTCAAGGTAGACCTTATTTAATGCTTTCCATATATTTTCTATTTATCGAAGAATATCCCTTAATATCTTTCTTAGATGAGTCGGAAGTCAAATTATTTTAATGCAGTTTTGTTTCAAAGATTAAGCGAATTCTAGAAACACCTTTATAATTGAAGTGGGGCAATTTTCGACGAAGATATAGCCATTTATTTCAAGGTAGACTCTATTTAATGCTTTCCATATATTTTCTATTTATCGAAGAATATCCCTTAATATCTTTCTTAGATGAGTCGGAAGTCAAATTATTTTAATGCAGTTTTGTTCCAAAGATCAAGTGAATTCTAAAAACACCTTTATAATTGAAATGGGGCAATTTTTGACAAAGATATGGCCATTTATTTCAAGGTAGACCCTATTTAATGCATTCCATATATTTTCTATTTATCGAAGAATATCCCTTAATATCTTTCTTAGATGAGTCGGAAGTCAAATTATTTTAATGCAGTTTTGTTCCAAAGATCAAGCGAATTCTAAAAACACCTTTATAATTGAAATTGGGCAATTTTAGATGAAGATATGGCCATTTATTTCAAGGTAGACCCTATTTAATGCTTTCCATATATTTTCTATTTATCGAAGAATATCCCTTAATATCTTTTTTAGATGAGTCGGAAGTCAAATTATTTTAATGCAGTTTTGTTCCAAAGATTGAGTGGATTCTAAAAACACCTTTATAATTGAAGTGGGGCAATTTTTGACGAAGATATGGCCATTTATTTCAAGGTAGACCCTATTTAATGCTTTCCATATATTTTCTATTTATCGAAGAATATCCCTTAATATCTTTCTTAGATGAGTCGGAAGTCAAATTATTTTAATGCCGTTTTGTTTCAAAGATCAAGTGAATTCTAAAAACACCTTTATAACTGAAGTGGGGCAATTTTTGACGAAGATATGGCCATTTATTTCAAGGTAGACCCTATTTAATGCTTTCCATATATTTTCTATTTATCGAAGAATATCCCTTAATATCTTTTTTAGATGAGTCGGAAGTCAAATTATTTTAATGCAGTTTTGTTTCAAAGATCAAGCGAATTCTAAAAACACCTTTATAATTGAAGTGGGGCAATTTTTGACGAAGATATGGCTATTTATTTCAAGGTAGACACTATTTAATGCTTTCCATATATTTTCTATTTATCGAAGAATATCCCTTAATATCTTTTTTAGATGAGTCGGAAGTCAAATTATTTTAATGCAGTTTTCTTTCAAAGATCGAGTGAATTCTAAAAACACCTTTATAATTGAAATGGGGCAATTTTTGACGAAGATATGGCCATTTATTTCAAGGTAGACCCTATTTAATGCTTTCCATATATTTTCTATTTATCGAAGAATATCCCTTAATATCTTTCTTGATGAGTCGGAAGTCAAATTATTTTAATGCAGTTTTTTTTCAAGATTAAGCGAATTCTAAAAACACCTTTATAATTGAAGTGGGGCAATTTTTGACGAAGATATGGGCCATTTATTTCAAGATAGACCCTATTTAATGCTTTCCATATATTTTCTATTTATCGAAGAATATCCCTTAATATCTTTCTTCGATGAGTCGGAAGTCAAATTATTTTAATGCAGTTTTGTTCCAAAGATCGAGTGAATTCTAAAAACACCTTTATAATTGAAATGGGGCAATTTTTGACGAAGATATGGCCATTTATTTCAAGGTAGACCCTATTTAATGCTTTCCATATATTTTCTATTTATCGAAGAATATCCCTTAATATCTTTCTTAGATGAGTCGGAAGTCAAATTATTTTAATGCAGTTTTGTTTCAAAGATCAAGTGAATTCTAAAAACACCTTTATAATTGAAATGGGGCAATTTTTGACGAAGATATGGCCATTTATTTCAAGGTAGACCCTATTTAATGCTTTCCATATATTTTCTATTTATCGAAGAATATCCCTTAATATCTTTCTTAGATGAGTCGGAAGTCAAATTATTTTAATGCAGTTTTGTTCCAAAGATCAAGCGAATTCTAAAAACACCTTTATAATTGAAATGGGGCAATTTTAGATGAAGATATGGCCATTTATTTCAAGGTAGACCCTATTTAATGCTTTCCATATATTTTCTATTTATCGAAGAATATCCCTTAATATCTTTCTTAGATGAGTCGGAAGTCAAATTATTTTAATGCAGTTTTGTTCCAAAGATCAAGTGAATTCTAAAAACACCTTTATAATTGAAGTGGGGCAATTTTTGACGAAGATATGGCCATTTATTTCAAGGTAGACCCTATTTAATGCTTTCCATATATTTTCTATTTATCGAAGAATATCCCTTAATATCTTTTTTAGATGAGTCGGAAGTCAAATTATTTTAATGCAGTTTTGTTTCAAAGATCAAGCGAATTCTAAAAACACCTTTATAATTGAAGTGGGGCAATTTTTGACGAAGATATGGCTATTTATTTCAAGGTAGACACTATTTAATGCTTTCCATATATTTTCTATTTATCGAAGAATATCGCTTAATATCTTTTTTAGATGAGTCGGAAGTCAAATTATTTTAATGCAGTTTTCTTTCAAAGATCAAGTGAATTCTAAAAACACCTTTATAATTGAAGTGGGGCAATTTTTGACGAAGATATGGCCATTTATTTCAAGGTAGACCCTATTTAATGCTTTCCATATATTTTCTATTTATCGAAGAATATCCCTTAATATCTTTTTTAGATGAGCCGAAAGTCAAATTATTTTAATGCAGTTTTGTTTCAAAGATCAAGTGAATTCTAAAAATACTTTTATAATTGAAATTGGGCAATTTTTGACGAAGATATGGCTATTTATTTCAAGGTAGACCCTATTTAATGCTTTCCATATATTTTCTATTTATCGAAGAATATCCCTTAATATCTTTCTTAGATGAGTCGGAAGTCAAATTATTTTAATGCAGTTTTGTTTCAAAGATTAAGCGAATTCTAAAAATACCTTTATAATTGAAGTGGGGCAATTTTTGACGAAGATATGGCCATTTATTTCAAGGTAGACTCTATTTAATGCTTTCCATATATTTTCTATTTATCGAAGAATATCCCTTAATATCTTTCTTAGATGAGTCGGAAGTCAAATTATTTTAATGCAGTTTTGTTCCAAAGATCAAGTGAATTCTAAAAACACCTTTATAATTGAAATGGGGCAATTTTTGACGAAGATATGGCCACTTATTTCAAGGTAGACCCTATTTAATGCTTTCCATATATTTTCTATTTATCGAAGAATATCCCTTAATATCTTCCTTAGATGAGTCGGAAGTCAAATTATTTTAATGCAGTTTTGTTCCAAAGATCAAGTGAATTCTAAAAACACCTTTATAATTGAAATGGGGCAATTTTTGACGAAGATATGGCCATTTATTTCAAGGTAGACCATATTTAATGCTTTCCATATATTTTCTATTTATCGGAGAATATCCCTTAATATCTTTTTTAGATGAGTCGGAAGTCAAATTATTTTAATGCAGTTTTCTTTCGAAGATGGAGTGAATTATAAAAACACCTTTATAATTGAAATGGGGCAATTTTTGACGAAGATATGGCCATTTATTTCAAGGTAGACCCTATTTAATGCTTTCCATATATTTTCTATTTATCGAAGAATACCCCTTAATATCTTTTTTAGATGAGTCGGAAGTCAAATTATTTTAATGCAGTTTTGTTTCAAAGATCAAGTGAATTCTAAAAACACCTTTATAATTGAAATGGGGCAATTTTTGACGAAGATATGGCCATTTATTTCAAGGTAGACCCTATTTAATGCTTTCCATATATTTTCTATTTATCGAAGAATATCCCTTAATATCTTTCTTAGATGAGTCGGAAGTCAAATTATTTTAATGCAGTTTTGTTCCAAAGATCAAGCGAATTCTAAAAATACCTTTATAATTGAAATTGGGCAATTTTAGATGAAGATATGGCCATTTATTTCAAGGTAGACACTATTTAATGCTTTCCATATATTTTCTATTTATCGAAGAATATCACTTAATATCTTTCTTAGATGAGTCGGAAGTCAAATTATTTTAATGCAGTTTTGTTCCAAAGATCAAGTGAATTCTAAAAACATCTTTATAATTGAAGTGGGGCAATTTTTGACGAAGATATGGCCATTTATTTCAAGGTAGACCCTATTTAATGCTTTCCATATATTTTCTATTTATCGAAGAATATCCCTTAATATCTTTTTTAGATGAGTCGGAAGTCAAACTATTTTAAAGCAGTTTTGTTCCAAAGATTGAGTGGATTCTAAAAACACCTTTATAATTGAAGTGGGGCAATTTTTGACGAAGATATGGCCATTTATTTCAAGGTAGACCCTATTTAATGCTTTCCATATATTTTCTATTTATCGAAGAATGTCCCTTAATATCTTTCTTAGATGACTCGGAAGTCAAATTATTTTAATGCAGTTTTGTTCTAAAAACACCTTTATAATTGAAATGGGGCAATTTTTGACGAAGATATGGCCATTTATTTCAAGGTAGACCCTCTTTAATGCTTTCCATATATTGTCTATTTATCGAAGAATATCA
>NW_025063726.1:0-31484 GCF_018153295.1 Drosophila grimshawi | reverse complement strand
TTGAAACGAAACTGCATTAAAAATAATTTGACTTCCGACTCATCTAAGAAAGATATTAAGAGATATTCTTGGATAAATAGAAAATATATGGAAAGCATTAAATAGGGTCTACCTTGAAATAAATGGCCATATCTGCGTCTCAAATTGCCCCATTTCAATTATAAAGGTGTTTTTAGAATTCAATCGATCTTTGGAACAAAACTGCATTAAAATAATTTAACTTCCGACTCATCTAAGAAAGATATTAAGAGATATTCTTCGATTAATAGAAAATAAAAGGGCAAACCATTAAATAGGGTCAACCTTGAAATAAATGGCCATATCCTTGTCTCAAATTGCCCCATTTCAATTTTAAAGGTGTTTTTAGAATTCACTCAATCTTCAGAACAAAACTGCATTAAAATAATTTGACTTCCGACTGATCTAAGAAAGATATTAAGGGATATTGTTGATTAACAGAAAATATATGGAAAGCATTAAATAGGATCTACCTTGAAATAAATGGCCATATCTTCGTCCAAAATTGCCCCATTTCAATTATAAAGGTGTTTTTAGAATTCACTCGATCTTTGGAACAAAACTGCATTAAAATAATTTGACTTCCGACTCACCTAAGTAAGATATTAGGGGATATTCTTCGATAAATAGAAAATATATGGAAAGCATTAAATAGGGTCTACCTTGAAATAAATGGCCATATCTTCGTCAAAAATTGCCCCACTTCAAGTATAAAAGTGTTTATATGAATTCACTCGATCTTTGGAACAAAACTGAATTAAAATTAGTTGACTTCCGACTCATCTATGAAAGATATTAAGGGATATTCTTCGATAAATAGAAAATATATGGAAAGCATTAAATAGCCTCTACCTTGAAATAAATGGCCATATCTTCGTCAAAAATTGCCTTATTTCAATTATAAAGGTGTTTTTAGAATTCAATCGATCTTTGCAACAAAACTGCATTAAAATAATTTGACTTCCGACTCATCTAAGAAAGATATTAAGGGATATTGTTGATTAACAGAAAATATATGGAAAGCATTCTATAGGGTCTACCTTGAAATAAATGGCCATATCTACGTCCAAAATTGCCCCATTTCAATTATAAAAGATGTTTTTAAAATTGGCTCGATCTTTGGAACAAAACTGCATTAAAATAATTTGACTTCCGACTCATCTAAGAAAGATATTAAGGGATATTCTTCGATTAATAGAAAATATAAGCCAAACATTAAATAGGGTCAACCTTGAAATAAATGGCCATATCTTTGTCTCAAATTGCCCCATTTCAATTATAAAAGTGTTTATAGAATTCACTCGATCTTTGGAACAAAACTGAATTAAAATTAGTTGACTTCCGACTCATCTAAGAAAGATATTAAGGGATATTCTTCGATTAATAGAAAATATATGGAAAGCATTAAATAGGGTCTACCTTGAAATAAATGGCCATATCTTCGTCAAAAATTGCCCCACTTCAAGTATAAAAGTGTTTATAGAATTCACTCGATCTTTGGAACAAAACTGAATTAAAATTAGTTGACTTCCGACTCATCTAAGAAAGATATTAAGAGATATTCTTCGATTAATAGAAAATATATGGAAAGCATTAAATAGGGTCTACCTTGAAATAAATGGCCATATCTTCGTCAAAAATTGCCCCATTTCAATTATAAAGGTGTTTTTAGAATTCTTTGGAACAAAACTGCATTAAAATAATTTAACTTCCGACTCATCTAAGAAAGATATTAAGGGATATTGTTGATTAACAGAAAATATATGGAAAGCATTAAATAGGGTCTACCTTGAAATAAATGGCCATATCTTCGTCAAAAATTGCCCCAATTAAATTATATAGGTGTTTTTAGAATTCACTCGATCTTTGAAACAAAAACTGCATTAAAATAATTTGACTTCCGACTCATCTAAGAAAGATATTAAGGGATATTCGATAAATAGAAAATATATGGAAAGCATTAAATAGGGTCTACCTTGAAACAAATGGCCATATCTTCGTCAAAAATTGCCCCATTTCAATTATAAAGGTGTTTTTAGAATTCACTTGATCTTTGGAACAAAACTGCATTAAAATAATTTGACTTCCGACTCATCTAAGAAAGATATTAAGAGATATTCTTCGATTAATAGAAAATAAAAGGCAAACATTAAATAGGGTCAACCTTGAAATAAATGGCCATATCTTTGTCTCAAATTGCCCCATTTCAATTATAAAGGTGTTTTTAGAATTCACTCAATCTTTGGAACAAAACTGCATTAAAATAATTTGACTTTCGACTCATCTAAGAAAGATATTGTTGATTAACAGAAAATATATGGAAAGCATTCTATAGGGTCTACCTTGAAATAAATGGCCATATCTTCGTCCAAAATTGCCCCATTTCAATTATAAAGGTGTTTTTAGAATTTAATCGATCTTTGCAACAAAACTGCATTAAAATAATTTGACTTCCGACTCATCTAAGAAAGATATTAAGAGATATTCTTCGATTAATAGAAAATATAAGCCAAACATTAAATAGGGTCAACCTTGAAATAAATGGCCATATCTTCGTAAAAAATTGCCCCATTTCAATTATAAAGGTGTTTTTAGAATTCACTCAATCTTTGGAACAAAACTGCATTAAAATAATTTAACTTCCGACTCATCTAAGAAAGATATTAAGGGATATTGTTGGATTAACAGAAAATATATGGAAAGCATTAAATAGGGTCTACCTTGAAATAAATGGCCATATCTTCGTCCAAAATTGCCCCATTTCAATTATAAAGGTGTTTTTAGAATTCGTTCGATCTTTGGAACAAAACTGCATTAAAATAATTTGACTTCCGACTGATCTAAGTAAGATATTAAGGGATATTCTTCGATAAATAGAAAATATATGGAAAGCATTAAATAGGGTCTACCTTGAAATAAATGGCCATATCTTCGTCAAAAATTACCCCAATTAAATTATATAGGTGTTTTTAGAATTCACTCGATCTTTGAAACAAAACTGCATTAAAATAATTTGACTTCCGACTCATCTAAGAAAGATATTAAGGGATATTCGATAAATAGAAAATATATGGAAAGCATTAAATAGCCTCTACCTTGAAATAAATGGCCATATCTTCGTCAAAAATTGCCCCATTTCAATTATAAAGGTGTTTTTAGAATTCAATCGATCTTTGCAACAAAACTGCATTAAAATAATTTGACTTCCGACTCATCTAAGAAAGATATTAAGAGATATTCTTCGATTAATAGAAAATAAAAGGCAAACATTAAATAGGGTCAACCTTGAAATAAATGGCCATATCCTTGTCTCAAATTGCCCCATTTCAATTTTAAAGGTGTTTTTAGAATTCACTCAATCTTCAGAACAAAACTGCATTAAAATAATTTGACTTCCGACTCATCTAAGAAAGATATTAAGGGATATTGTTGATTAACAGAAAATATATGGAAAGCATTAAATAGGGTCTACCTTGAAATAAATGGCCATATCTTCGTCCAAAATTGCCCCATTTCAATTATAAAGGTGTTTTTTAGAATTCACTCGATCTTTGGAACAAAACTGCATTAAAATAATTTGACTTCCGACTCACCTAAGTAAGATATTAAGGGATATTCTTCGATAAATAGAAAATATATGGAAAGCATTAAATAGGGTCTACCTTGAAATAAATGGCCATATCTTCGTCAAAAATTGCCCCACTTCAAGTATAAAGGTGTTTTTAGAATTCATTCGATCTTTGGACAAACTGAATTAAAATTAGTTGACTTCCGACTCATCTAAGAAAGATATTAAGGGATATTCTTCGATAAATAGAAAATATATGGAAAGCATTAAATAGCCTCTACCTTGAAATAAATGGCCATATCTTCGTTAAAAAATTGCCTTATTTCAATTATAAAGGTGTTTTTAGAATTCAATCGATCTTTGCAACAAAACTGCATTAAAATAATTTGACTTCCGACTCATCTAAGAAAGATATTAAGGGATATTGTTGATTAACAGAAAATATATGGAAAGCATTCTATAGGGTCTACCTTGAAATAAATGGCCATATCTACGTCCAAAATTGCCCCATTTCAATTATAAAGATGTTTTTAAAATTCGCTCGATCTTTGGAACAAAACTGCATTAAAATAATTTGACTTCCGACTCATCTAAGAAAGATATTAAGGGATATTCTTCGATTAATAGAAAATATAAGCCAAACATTAAATAGGGTCAACCTTGAAATAAATGGCCATATCTTTGTCTCAAATTGCCCCATTTCAATTATAAAGGTGTTTTTAGAATTCACTCAATCTTTGGAACAAAGCTGCATTGTTGATTAACAGAAAATATATGGAAAGCATTAAATAGGGTCTACCTTGAAATAAATGGCCATATCTTCGTCTCAAATTGCCCCATTTCAATTATAAAGGTGTTTTTAGAATTCAATCGATCTTTGCAACAAAACTGCATTAAAATAATTTGACTTCCGACTCATCTAAGAAAGATATTAAGAGATATTCTTCGATTAATAGAAAATATAAGCCAAACTTTAAATAGCGTCAACCTTGAAATAAATGGCCATATCTTTGTCTCAAATTGCTCCATTTCAATTATAAAGGTGTTTTTAAAATTCACTCAATCTTTGGAACAAAACTGCATTAAAATAATTTGACTTCCGACTCATCTAAGAAAGATATTAAGGGATATTTTTGATTAACAGAAAATATATGGAAAGCATTAAATAGGGTCTACCTTGAAATAAATGGCCATATCTTCGTCCAAAATTGCCCCATTTCAATTATAAAGGTGATTTTAGAATTCGCTCGATCTTTGGAACAAAACTGCATTAAAATAATTTGACTTCCGACTCATCTAAGAAAGATATTAAGGGATATTCTTCGATAAATAGAAAATATATGGTAAGCATTAAATAGGCTCTACCTTGAAATAAATGGCCATATCTTCGTCAAAAATTGCCCCATTTCAATTATAAAGGTGTTTTTAGAATTCACTCGATCTTTGAAACAAAACTGCATCAAAATAATTTGACTTCCGACTCCATCTAAGAAAGATATTAAGAGATATTCTTCGATTAATAGAAAATATAAGCCAAACTTTAAATAGGGTCAACATTGAAATAAATGGCCATATCTTTGTCTCAAATTGCCCCATTTCAATTATAAAGGTGTTTTTAGAATTCACTCAATCTTTGGAACAAAACTGCATTAAAATAATTTGACTTCCGACTCATCTAAGAAAGATATTAAGAGATATTCTTCGATTAATAGAAAATATAAGCCAAACTTTAAATAGGGTCAACCTTGAAATAAATGGCCATATCTTCGTCTCAAATTGCCCCATTTCAATTATAAAGGTGTTTTTTAGAATTCACTTAATCTTTGGAACAAAACTGCATTAAAATAATTTGACTTCCGACTCATCTAAGAAAGATATTAAGGGATATTGTTGATTAACAGAAAATATATGGAAAGCATTAAATAGGGTCTACCTTGAAATAAATGGCCATATCTTCGTCAAAAATTGCCCCATTTCAATTATAAAGGTGTTTTTACAATTCACTCGATCTTTGGAACAAAACTGCATTAAAATAATTTGACTTCCGACTCATCTAAGAAAGATATTAAGGGATATTGTTGATTAACAGAAAATATATGGAAAGCATTAAATAGGCTCTACCTTGAAATAAATGGCCATATCTTCGTCCAAAATTGCCCCATTTCAATTATAAAGGTGTTTTTAGAATTCATTCGATCTTTGGACAAACTGAATTAAAATTAGTTGACTTCCGACTCATCTAAGAAAGATATTAAGGGATATTCTTCGATAAATAGAAAATATATGGAAAGCATTAAATAGCCTCTACCTTGAAATAAATGGCCATATCTTCGTTAAAAATTGCCTTATTTCAATTATAAAGGTGTTTTTAGAATTCAATCGATCTTTGCAACAAAACTGCATTAAAATAATTTGACTTCCGACTCATCTAAGAAAGATATTAAGGGATATTGTTGATTAACAGAAAATATATGGAAAGCATTCTATAGGGTCTACCTTGAAATAAATGGCCATATCTACGTCCAAAATTGCCCCATTTCAATTATAAAGATGTTTTTAAAATTCGCTCGATCTTTGGAACAAAACTGCATTAAAATAATTTGACTTCCGACTCATCTAAGAAAGATATTAAGGGATATTCTTCGATTAATAGAAAATATAAGCCAAACATTAAATAGGGTCAACCTTGAAATAAATGGCCATATCTTTGTCTCAAATTGCCCCATTTCAATTATAAAGGTGTTTTTAGAATTCACTCAATCTTTGGAACAAAGCTGCATTAAATTCAGAAAATATATGGAAAGCATTCTATAGGGTCTACCTTGAAATAAATGGCCATATCTTCGTCCAAAACTGCCCCATTTCAATTATAAAGGTGATTTTAGAATTCAATCGATCTTTGCAACAAAACTGCTTTAAAATAATTTGACTTCCGACTCATCTAAGAAAGATATTAAGAGATATTCTTCGATTAATAGAAAATATAAGCCAAACTTTAAATAGGGTCAACCTTGAAATAAATGGCCATATCTTTGTCTCAAATTGCTCCATTTCAATTATAAAGGTGTTTTTAAAATTCACTCAATCTTTGGAACAAAACTGCATTAAAATAATTTGACTTCCGACTCATCTAAGAAAGATATTAAGGGATATTTTTGATTAACAGAAAATATATGGAAAGCATTAAATAGGGTCTACCTTGAAATAAATGGCCATATCTTCGTCCAAAATTGCCCCATTTCAATTATAAAGGTGATTTTAGAATTCGCTCGATCTTTGGAACAAAACTGCATTAAAATAATTTGACTTCCGACTCATCTAAGAAAGATATTAAGGGATATTCTTCGATAAATAGAAAATATATGGTAAGCATTAAATAGGCTCTACCTTGAAATAAATGGCCATATCTTCGTCAAAAATTGCCCCATTTCAATTATAAAGGTGTTTTTAGAATTCACTCGATCTTTGAAACAAAACTGCATTAAAATAATTTGACTTCCGACTCATCTAAGAAAGATATTAAGAGATATTCTTCGATTAATAGAAAATATAAGCCAAACTTTAAATAGGGTCAACCTTGAAATAAATGGCCATATCTTTGTCTCAAATTGCCCCATTTCAATTATAAAGGTGTTTTTAGAATTCACTCAATCTTTGGAACAAAACTGCATTAAAATAATTTGACTTCCGACTCATCTAAGAAAGATATTAAGAGATATTCTTCGATTAATAGAAAATATAAGCCAAACTTTAAATAGGGTCAACCTTGAAATAAATGGCCATATCTTCGTCTCAAATTGCCCCATTTCAATTATAAAGGTGTTTTTAGAATTCACTCAATCTTTGGAACAAAACTGCATTAAAATAATTTGACTTCCGACTCATCTAAGAAAGATATTAAGGGATATTGTTGATTAACAGAAAATATATGGAAAGCATTAAATAGGGTCTACCTTGAAATAAATGGCCATATCTTCGTCAAAAATTGCCCCATTTCAATTATAAAGGTGTTTTTACAATTCTTTGGAACAAAACTGCATTAAAATAATTTGACTTTCGACTCATCTAAGAAAGATATTAAGGGATATTCTTCGATAAATAGAAAATATGTGGAAAGCATTAAATAGGGTCTACCTTGAAATAAATGGCCATATCTTCGTCAAAAATTGCCCCATTTCAATTATAAAGATGTTTTTAGAATTCGCTCGATCTTTGAAACAAAACTGCATTAAAATAATTTGACTTCCGACTCATCTAAGAAAGATATTAAGGGATATTCTTCGATAAATAGAAAATATATGGAAAGCATTAAATAGGGTCTACCTTGAAATAAATGGCCATATCTTCGTCAAAAATTGCCCCATTTCAATTATAAAGGTGTTTTTAGAATTCAAACAATCTTTGAAACAAAACTGCATTAAAATAATTTGACTTCCGACTCATCTAAGAAAGATATTAAGGGATATTCTTCGATAAATAGAAAATATGTGGAAAGCATTAAATAGGCTCTACCTTGAAATAAATGGCCATATCTTCGTCAAAAATTGCCCCATTTCAATTATAAAGATGTTTTTAGAATTCGCTCGATCTTTGAAACAAAACTGCATTAAAAAATTTGACTTCCGACTCATCTCAGAAAGATATTAAGAGATATTCTTCGATTAATAGAAAATATAAGCCAAAGCTTTAAATAGGGTCAACCTTGAAATAAATGGCCATATCTTCGTCTCAAATTGCCCCATTTCAATTGTAAAGGTGTTTTTGGAATTCACTCAATCTTTGGGAACAAAACTGCATTAAAATAATTTGACTTCCGTTTCATCTAAAAAAGATATTAAGGGATATTTTTGATTAACAGAAAATATATGGAAAGCATTAAATAGGGTCTTTCTTGAAATAAATGGCCATATCTTCGTCTCAAATTGCCCCATTTCAATTAGAAAGATGTTTTTAGAATTCACTCGATCTTTGGAACAAAACTGCATTAAAATAATTTGACTTCCGACTCATCTAAGAAAGATATTAAGGGATATTGTTGATTAACAGAAAATATATGGAAAGCATTCTATAGGGTCTACCTTGAAATAAATGGCCATATCTACGTCCAAAATTGCCCCATTTCAATTATAAAGGTGTTTTTAAAATTCGCTCGATCTTTGCAACAAAACTGCATTAAAATAATTTGACTTCCGACTCATCTAAGAAAGATATTAAGAGATATTCTTCGATTAATAGAAAATAAAAGGCAAACATTAAATAGGGTCAACCTTGAAATAAATGGCCATATCTACGTCCCAAATTGCCCCATTTCAATTATAAAGATGTTTTTAAAATTCGCTCGATCTTTGGAACAAAACTGCTCTAAAATAATTTGACTTTCGACTCATCTAAGAAAGATATTGTTGATTAACAGAAAATATATGGAAAGCATTCTATAGGGTCTACCTTGAAATAAATGGCCATATCTTCGTCCAAAATTGCCCCATTTCAATTATAAAGGTGTTTTTAGAATTTAATCGATCTTTGCAACAAAACTGCATTAAAATAATTTGACTTCCGACTCATCTAAGAAAGATATTAAGAGATATTCTTCGATTAATAGAAAATATAAGCCAAACATTAAATAGGGTCAACCTTGAAATAAATGGCCATATCTTCGTAAAAAATTGCCCCATTTCAATTATAAAGGTGTTTTTAGAATTCACTCAATCTTTGGAACAAAACTGCATTAAAATAATTTAACTTCCGACTCATCTAAGAAAGATATTAAGGGATATTGTTGATTAACAGAAAATATATGGAAAGCATTAAATAGGGTCTACCTTGAAATAAATGGCCATATCTTCGTCCAAAATTGCCCCATTTCAATTATAAAGGTGTTTTTAGAATTCACTCGATCTTTGGAACAAAACTGCATTAAAATAATTTGACTTCCGACTGATCTAAGTAAGATATTAAGGGATATTCTTCGATAAATAGAAAATATATGGAAAGCATTAAATAGGGTCTACCTTGAAATAAATGGCCATATCTTCGTAAAAATTTCCCCATTTCAATTATAAAGGTGTTTTTAGAATTCACTTGATCTTTGAAACGAAACTGCATTAAAATAATTTGACTTCCGACTCATCTAAGAAAGATATTAAGAGATATTCTTCGATAAATAGAAAATATATGGAAAGCATTAAATAGCCTCTACCTTGAAATAAATGGCCATATCTTCGTCAAAAATTGCCTCATTTCAATTATAAAGGTGTTTTTAGAATTCAATTGATCTTTGCAACAAAACTGCATTAAAATAATTTGACTTCCGACTCATCTAAGAAAGATATTAAGAGATATTCTTCGATTAATAGAAAATAAAAGGCAAACATTAAATAGGGTCAACCTTGAAATAAATGGCCATATCCTTGTCTCAAATTGCCCCATTTCAATTTTAAAGGTGTTTTTAGAATTCACTCAATCTTCAGAACAAAACTGCATTAAAATAATTTGACTTCCGACTCATCTAAGAAAGATATTAAGGGATATTGTTGATTAACAGAAAATATATGGAAAGCATTAAATAGGCTCTACCTTGAAATAAATGGCCATATCTTCGTCCAAAATTGCCCCATTTCAATTATAAAGGTGTTTTTAGAATTCACTCGATCTTTGGAACAAAACTGCATTAAAATAATTTGACTTCCGACTCACCTAAGTAAGATATTAAGGGATATTCTTCGATAAATAGAAAATATATGGAAAGCATTAAATAGGGTCTACCTTGAAATAAATGGCCATATCTTCGTCAAAAATTGCCCCACTTCAAGTATAAAAGTGTTTATAGAATTCACTCGATCTTTGGAAAAACTGAATTAAAATTAGTTGACTTCCGACTCATCTAAGAAAGATATTAAGGGATATTCTTCGATAAATAGAAAATATATGGAAAGCATTAAATAGCCTCTACCTTGAAATAAATGGCCATATCTTCGTTAAAAATTGCCTTATTTCAATTATAAAGGTGTTTTTAGAATTCAATCGATCTTTGCAACAAAACTGCATTAAAATAATTTGACTTCCGACTCATCTAAGAAAGATATTAAGGGATATTGTTGATTAACAGAAAATATATGGAAAGCATTCTATAGGGTCTACCTTGAAATAAATGGCCATATCTACGTCCAAAATTGCCCCATTTCAATTATAAAGATGTTTTTAAAATTCGCTCGATCTTTGGAACAAAACTGCATTAAAATAATTTGACTTCCGACTCATCTAAGAAAGATATTAAGGGATATTCTTCGATTAATAGAAAATATAAGCCAAACATTAAATAGGGTCAACCTTGAAATAAATGGCCATATCTTTGTCTCAAATTGCCCCATTTCAATTATAAAGGTGTTTTTAGAATTCACTCAATCTTTGGAACAAAACTGCATTGTTGATTAACAGAAAATATATGGAAAGCATTCTATAGGGTCTACCTTGAAATAAATGGCCATATCTTCGTCCAAAACTGCCCCATTTCAATTATAAAGGTGATTTTAGAATTCAATCGATCTTTGCAACAAAACTGCATTAAAATAATTTGACTTCCGACTCATCTAAGAAAGATATTAAGAGATATTCTTCGATTAATAGAAAATATAAGCCAAACTTTAAATAGGGTCAACCTTGAAATAAATGGCCATATCTTTGTCTCAAATTGCCCCATTTCAATTATAAAGGTGTTTTTAAAATTCACTCAATCTTTGGAACAAAACTGCATTAAAATAATTTGACTTCCGACTCATCTAAGAAAGATATTAAGGGATATTTTTGATTAACAGAAAATATATGGAAAGCATTAAATAGGGTCTACCTTGAAATAAATGGCCATATCTTCGTCCAAAATTGCCCCATTTCAATTATAAAGGTGATTTTAGAATTCGCTCGATCTTTGGAACAAAACTGCATTAAAATAATTTGACTTCCGACTCATCTAAGATAGATATTAAGGGATATTCTTCGATAAATAGAAAATATATGGTAAGCATTAAATAGGCTCTACCTTGAAATAAATGGCCATATCTTCGTCAAAAATTGCCCCATTTCAATTATAAAGGTGTTTTTAGAATTCACTCGATCTTTGAAACAAAACTGCATCAAAATAATTTGACTTCCGACTCATCTAAGAAAGATATTAAGAGATATTCTTCGATTAATAGAAAATATAAGCCAAACTTTAAATAGGGTCAACATTGAAATAAATGGCCATATCTTTGTCTCAAATTGCCCCATTTCAATTATAAAGGTGTTTTTAGAATTCACTCAATCTTCAGAACAAAACTGCATTAAAATAATTTGACTTCCGACTCATCTAAGAAAGATATTAAGAGATATTCTTCGATTAATAGAAAATATAAGCCAAACTTTAAATAGGGTCAACCTTGAAATAAATGGCCATATCTTCGTCTCAAATTGCCCCATTTCAATTATAAAGGTGTTTTTAGAATTCACTCAATCTTTGGAACAAAATTGCATTAAAATAATTTGACTTTCGACTCATCTAAGAAAGATATTAAGGGATATTCTTCGATAAATAGAAAATATGTGGAAAGCATTAAATAGGGTCTACCTTGAAATAAATGGCCATATCTTCGTCAAAAATTGCCCCATTTCAATTATAAAGATGTTTTTAGAATTCGCTCGATCTTTGAAACAAAACTGCATTAAAATAATTTGACTTTCGACTCATCTAAGAAAGATATTAAGGGATATTCTTCGATAAATAGAAAATATATGGAAAGCATTAAATAGGGTCTACCTTGAAATAAATGGCCATATCTTCGTCAAAAATTGCCCCATTTCAATTATAAAGGTGTTTTTAGAATTCAAACAATCTTTGAAACAAAACTGCATTAAAATAATTTGACTTCCGACTCATCTAAGAAAGATATTAAGGGATATTCTTCGATAAATAGAAAATATGTGGAAAGCATTAAATAGGGTCTACCTTGAAATAAATGGCCATATCTTCGTCCAAAATTGCCCCATTTCAATTATAAAGGTGATTTTAGAATTCGCTCGATCTTTGGAACAAAACTGCATTAAAATAATTTACTTCCGACTCATCTAAGAAAGATATTAAGGGATATTCTTCGATAAATAGAAAATATATGGTAAGCATTAAATAGGCTCTACCTTGAAATAAATGGCCATATCTTCGTCAAAAATTGCCCCATTTCAATTATAAAGGTGTTTTTAGAATTCACTCGATCTTTGAAACAAAACTGCATCAAAATAATTTGACTTCCGACTCATCTAAGAAAGATATTAAGAGATATTCTTCGATTAATAGAAAATATAAGCCAAACTTTAAATAGGGTCAACATTGAAATAAATGGCCATATCTTTGTCTCAAATTGCCCCATTTCAATTATAAAGGTGTTTTTAGAATTCACTCAATCTTCAGAACAAAACTGCATTAAAATAATTTGACTTCCGACTCATCTAAGAAAGATATTAAGAGATATTCTTCGATTAATAGAAAATATAAGCCAAACTTTAAATAGGGTCAACCTTGAAATAAATGGCCATATCTTCGTCTCAAATTGCCCCATTTCAATTATAAAGGTGTTTTTAGAATTCACTCAATCTTTGGAACAAAATTGCATTAAAATAATTTGACTTTCGACTCATCTAAGAAAGATATTAAGGGATATTCTTCGATAAATAGAAAATATGTGGAAAGCATTAAATAGGGTCTACCTTGAAATAAATGGCCATATCTTCGTCAAAAATTGCCCCATTTCAATTATAAAGATGTTTTTAGAATTCGCTCGATCTTTGAAACAAAACTGCATTAAAATAATTTGACTTTCGACTCATCTAAGAAAGATATTAAGGGATATTCTTCGATAAATAGAAAATATATGGAAAGCATTAAATAGGGTCTACCTTGAAATAAATGGCCATATCTTCGTCAAAAATTGCCCCATTTCAATTATAAAGGTGTTTTTAGAATTCAAACAATCTTTGAAACAAAACTGCATTAAAATAATTTGACTTCCGATTCATCAAAGAAAGATATTAAGGGATATTCTTCGATAAATATAAAATATGTGGAAAGCATTAAATAGGGTCTACCTTGAAATAAATGGCCATATCTTCGTCAAAAATTGCCCCATTTCAATTATAAAGATGTTTTTAAAATTCGCTCGATCTTTGAAACAAAACTGCATTAAAATAATTTGACTTCCGACTCATCTCAGAAAGATATTAAGAGATATTCTTCGATTAATAGAAAATATAAGCCAAACTTTAAATAGGGTCAACCTTGAAATAAATGGCCATATCTTCGTCTCAAATTGCCCCATTTCAATTGTAAAGGTGTTTTTGGAATTCACTCAATCTTTGGAACAAAACTGCATTAAAATAATTTGACTTTCGTTTCATCTAAAAAAGATATTAAGGGATATTTTTGATTAACAGAAAATATATGGAAAGCATTAAATAGGGTCTACCTTGAAATAAATGGCCATATCTTCGTCAAAAATTGCCCCACTTCAAGTATAAAAGTGTTTATAGAATTCACTCGATCTTTGGAACAAAACTGAATTAAAATTAGTTGACTTCCGACTCATCTAAGAAAGATATTAAGGGATATTCTTCGATAAATAGAAAATATATGGAAAGCAATAAATAGCCTCTACCTTGAAATAAATGGCCATATCTTCGTCAAAAATTGCCTTATTTCAATTATAAAGGTGTTTTTAGAATTCAATCGATCTTTGC
The DNA here is from genome assembly GCF_018153295.1 of Drosophila grimshawi. Lineage (NCBI taxonomy): Eukaryota > Metazoa > Arthropoda > Insecta > Diptera > Drosophilidae > Drosophila > Drosophila grimshawi. The sequence goes on along the minus strand of NW_025063726.1, from coordinate 17,137 downwards.
AACAAAACTGCATTAAAATAATTTGACTTCCGACTCATCTAAGAAAGATATTAAGGGATATTGTTGATTAACAGAAAATATATGGAAAGCATTCTATAGGGTCTACCTTGAAATAAATGGCCATATCTACGTCCAAAATTGCCCCATTTCAATTATAAAGATGTTTTTAAAATTCGCTCGATCTTTGAAACAAAACTGCATTAAAATAATTTGACTTCCGACTCATCTCAGAAAGATATTAAGAGATATTCTTCGATTAATAGAAAATATAAGCCAAACTTTAAATAGGGTCAACCTTGAAATAAATGGCCATATCTTCGTCTCAAATTGCCCCATTTCAATTGTAAAGGTGTTTTTGGAATTCACTCAATCTTTGGAACAAAACTGCATTGTTGATTAACAGAAAATATATGGAAAGCATTCTATAGGGTCTACCTTGAAATAAATGGCCATATCTTCGTCCAAAACTGCCCCATTTCAATTATAAAGGTGATTTTAGAATTCAATCGATCTTTGCAACAAAACTGCATTAAAATAATTTGACTTCCGACTCATCTAAGAAAGATATTAAGAGATATTCTTCGATTAATAGAAAATATAAGCCAAACTTTAAATAGGGTCAACCTTGAAATAAATGGCCATATCTTTGTCTCAAATTGCCCCATTTCAATTATAAAGGTGTTTTTAAAATTCACTCAATCTTTGGAACAAAACTGCATTAAAATAATTTGACTTCCGACTCATCTAAGAAAGATATTAAGGGATATTTTTGATTATCAGAAAATATATGGAAAGCATTAAATAGGGTCTACCTTGAAATAAATGGCCATATCTTCGTCCAAAATTGCCCCATTTCAATTATAAAGGTGATTTTAGAATTCGCTCGATCTTTGGAACAAAACTGCACTAAAATAATTTGACTTCCGACTGATCTAAGTAAGATATTAAGGGATATTCTTCGATAAATAGAAAATATATGGAAAGCATTAAATAGGGTCTACCTTGAAATAAATGGCCATATCTTCGTAAAAATTTCCCCATTTCAATTATAAAGGTGTTTTTTGAGAATTCACTTGATCTTTGAAACGAAACTGCATTAAAATAATTTGACTTCCGACTCATCTAAGAAAGATATTAAGGGATATTCTTCGATTAATAGAAAATATAAGCCAAACATTAAATAGGGTCAACCTTGAAATAAATGGCCATATCTTCGTAAAAAATTGCCCCATTTCAATTATAAAGGTGTTTTTAGAATTCACTCGATCTTTGGAACAAAACTGCATTAAAATAATTTGACTTCCGACTCATCTAAGAAAGATATTAAGGGATATTGTTGATTAACAGAAAATATATGGAAAGCATTAAATAGGGTCTACCTTGAAATAAATGGCCATATCTTCGTCCAAAATTGTCCCAATTAAATTATATAGGTGTTTTTAGAATTCATTCGACCTTTGGAACAAAACTGCACTAAAATAATTTGACTTCCGACTGATCTAAGTAAGATATTAAGGGAAATTCTTCGATAAATAGAAAATATATGGAAAGCATTAAATAGGGTCTACCTTGAAACAAATGGCCATATCTTCGTCAAAAATTGCCCCATTTCAATTATAAAGGTGTTTTTTGAGAATTCACTTGATCTTTGAAACGAAACTGCATTAAAATAATTTGACTTCCGACTCATCTAAGAAAGATATTAAGGGATATTCTTCGATAAATAGAAAATATATGGAAAGCATTAAATAGCCTCTACCTTGAAATAAATGGCCATATCTTCGTCAAAAATTGCCCCATTTCAATTATAAAGGTGTTTTTAGAATTCAATTGGTCTTTGCAACAAAACTGCATTAAAATAATTTGACTTCCGACTCATCTAAGAAAGATATTAAGAGATATTCTTTGATTAATAGAAAATAAAAGGCAAACATTAAATAGGGTCAACCTTGAAATAAATGGCCATATCCTTGTCTCAAATTGCCCCATTTCAATTTTAAAGGTGTTTTTAGAATTCACTCAATCTTCAGAACAAAACTGCATTAAAATAATTTGACTTCCGACTCATCTAAGAAAGATATTAAGGGATATTGTTGATTAACAGAAAATATATGGAAAGCATTAAATAGGGTCTACCTTGAAATAAATGGCCATATCTTCGTCCAAAATTGCCCCATTTCAATTATAAAGGTGTTTTTAGAATTCACTCGATCTTTGAAACAAAACTGCTTTAAAATAATTTGACTTCCGACTCACCTAAGTAAGATATTAAGGGATATTCTTCGATAAATAGAAAATATATGGAAAGCATTAAATAGGGTCTACCTTGAAATAAATGGCCATATCTTCGTCAAAAATTGCCCCACTTCAAGTATAAAAGTGTTTATAGAATTCACTCGATCTTTGGAACAAAACTGAATTAAAATTAGTTGACTTCCGACTCATCTAAGAAAGATATTAAGGGATATTCTTCGATAAATAGAAAATATATGGAAAGCATTAAATAGCCTCTACCTTGAAATAAATGACCATATCTTCGTCAAAAATTGCCTTATTTCAATTATAAAGGTGTTTTTAGAATTCAATCGATCTTTGCAACAAAACTGCATTAAAATAATTTGACTTCCGACTCATCTAAGAAAGATATTAAGGGATATTGTTGATTAACAGAAAATATATGGAAAGCATTCTATAGGGTCTACCTTGAAATAAATGGCCATATCTACGTCCAAAATTGCCCCATTTCAATTATAAAGATGTTTTTAAAATTCGCTCGATCTTTGGAACAAAACTGCATTAAAATAATTTGACTTCCGACTCATCTAAGAAAGATATTAAGGGATATTCTTCGATTAATAGAAAATATAAGCCAAACATTAAATAGGGTCAACCTTGAAATAAATGGCCATATCTTTGTCTCAAATTGCCCCATTTCAATTATAAAGGTGTTTTTAGAATTCACTCAATCTTTGGAACAAAACTGCATTGTTGATTAACAGAAAATATATGGAAAGCATTCTATAGGGTCTACCTTGAAATAAATGGCCATATCTTCGTCCAAAACTGCCCCATTTCAATTATAAAGGTGATTTTAGAATTCAATCGATCTTTGCAACAAAACTGCATTAAAATAATTTGACTTCCGACTCATCTAAGAAAGATATTAAGAGATATTCTTCGATTAATAGAAAATATAAGCCAAACTTTAAATAGGGTCAACCTTGAAATAAATGGCCATATCTTTGTCTCAAATTGCCCCATTTCAATTATAAAGGTGTTTTTAAAATTCACTCAATCTTTGGAACAAAACTGCATTAAAATAATTTGACTTCCGACTCATCTAAGAAAGATATTAAGGGATATTTTTGATTAACAGAAAATATATGGAAAGCATTAAATAGGGTCTACCTTGAAATAAATGGCCATATCTTCGTCCAAAATTGCCCCATTTCAATTATAAAGGTGATTTTAGAATTCGCTCGATCTTTGGAACAAAACTGCATTAAAATAATTTACTTCCGACTCATCTAAGAAAGATATTAAGGGATATTCTTCGATAAATAGAAAATATATGGTAAGCATTAAATAGGCTCTACCTTGAAATAAATGGCCATATCTTCGTCAAAAATTGCCCCATTTCAATTATAAAGGTGTTTTTAGAATTCACTCGATCTTTGAAACAAAACTGCATCAAAATAATTTGACTTCCGACTCATCTAAGAAAGATATTAAGAGATATTCTTCGATTAATAGAAAATATAAGCCAAACTTTAAATAGGGTCAACATTGAAATAAATGGCCATATCTTTGTCTCAAATTGCCCCATTTCAATTATAAAGGTGTTTTTAGAATTCACTCAATCTTCAGAACAAAACTGCATTAAAATAATTTGACTTCCGACTCATCTAAGAAAGATATTAAGAGATATTCTTCGATTAATAGAAAATATAAGCCAAACTTTAAATAGGGTCAACCTTGAAATAAATGGCCATATCTTCGTCTCAAATTGCCCCATTTCAATTATAAAGGTGTTTTTAGAATTCACTCAATCTTTGGAACAAAACTGCATTAAAATAATTTGACTTTCGACTCATCTAAGAAAGATATTAAGGGATATTCTTCGATAAATAGAAAATATGTGGAAAGCATTAAATAGGGTCTACCTTGAAATAAATGGCCATATCTTCGTCAAAAATTGCCCCATTTCAATTATAAAGATGTTTTTAGAATTCGCTCGATCTTTGAAACAAAACTGCATTAAAATAATTTGACTTTCGACTCATCTAAGAAAGATATTAAGGGATATTCTTCGATAAATAGAAAATATATGGAAAGCATTAAATAGGGTCTACCTTGAAATAAATGGCCATATCTTCGTCAAAAATTGCCCCATTTCAATTATAAAGGTGTTTTTAGAATTCAAACAATCTTTGAAACAAAACTGCATTAAAATAATTTGACTTCCGACTCATCTAAGAAAGATATTAAGGGATATTCTTCGATAAATAGAAAATATGTGGAAAGCATTAAATAGGGTCTACCTTGAAATAAATGGCCATATCTTCGTCAAAAGTTGCCCCATTTCAATTATAAAGATGTTTTTAGAATTCGCTCGATCTTTGAAACAAAACTGCATTAAAATAATTTGACTTCCGACTCATCTAAGAAAGATATTAAGAGATATTCTTCGATTAATAGAAAATATAAGCCAAACTTTAAATAGGGTCAACCTTGAAATAAATGGCCATATCTTCGTCTCAAATTGCCCCATTTCAATTGTAAAGGTGTTTTTGGAATTCACTCAATCTTTGGAACAAAACTGCATTAAAATAATTTGACTTTCGTTTCATCTAAAAAAGATATTAAGGGATATTTTTGATTAACAGAAAATATATGGAAAGCATTAAATAGGGTCTACCTTGAAATAAATGGCCATATCTTCGTCAAAAATTGCCCCACTTCAAGTATAAAAGTGTTTATAGAATTCACTCGATCTTTGGAACAAAACTGAATTAAAATTAGTTGACTTCCGACTCATCTAAGAAAGATATTAAGGGATATTCTTCGATAAATAGAAAATATATGGAAAGCATTAAATAGCCTCCACCTTGAAATAAATGGCCATATCTTCGTCAAAAATTGCCTTATTTCAATTATAAAGGTGTTTTTAGAATTCAATCGATCTTTGCAACAAAACTGAATTAAAATAATTTGACTTCCGACTCATCTAAGAAAGATATTAAGGGATATTCTTCGATAAATAGAAAATATATGGAAAGCATTCTATAGGGTCTACCTTGAAATAAATGGCCATATCTTCGTCAAAAATTGCCCCATTTCAATTATAAAGGTGTTTTTAGAATTCGCTCGATCTTTGGAACAAAACTGCATTAAAATAATTTGACTTCCGACTCATCTAAGAAAGATGTTAAGAGATATTCTTCGATTAATAGAAAATATAAGCCAAACATTAAATAGGGTCAACCTTGAAATAAATGGCCATATCTTCGTCAAAAATTGCCCCATTTCAATTATAAAGGTGTTTTTAGAATTCACTCAATCTTTGGAACAAAACTGCATTAGTTGATTAACAGAAAATATATGGAAAGCATTCTATAGGGTCTACCTTGAAATAAATGGCCATATCTTCGTCCAAAATTGCCCCATTTCAATTATAAAGGTGATTTTAGAATTCAATCGATCTTTGCAACAAAACTGCATTAAAATAATTTGACTTCCGACTCATCTAAGAAAGATATTAAGAGATATTCTTCGATTAATAGAAAATATAAGCCAAACTTTAAATAGGGTCAACCTTGAAATAAATGGCCATATCTTTGTCTCAAATTGCCCCATTTCAATTATAAAGGTGTTTTTAGAATTCACTCAATCTTTGGAACAAAACTGCATTAAAATAATTTGACTTCCGACTCATCTAAGAAAGATATTAAGGGATATTTTTGATTAACAGAAAATATATGGAAAGCATTAAATAGGGTCTACCTTGAAATAAATGGCCATATCTTCGTCAAAAATTGCCCCATTTCAATTATAAAGGTGATTTTAGAATTCGCTCGATCTTTGGAACAAAACTGCATTAAAATAATTTGACTTCCGACTCATCTAAGAAAGATATCAAGGGATATTCTTCGATAAATAGAAAATATATGGTAAGCATTAAATAGGCTCTACCTTGAAATAAATGGCCATATCTTCGTCAAAAATTGCCCCATTTCAATTATAAAGCTGTTTTTAGAATTCACTCGATCTTTGAAACAAAACTGCATCAAAATAATTTGACTTCCGACTCATCTAAGAAAGATATTAAGAGATATTCTTCGATTAATAGAAAATATAAGCAAAACTTTAAATAGGGTCAACCTTGAAATAAATGGACATATCTTCGTCACAAATTGCCCCATTTCAATTATAAAGGTGTTTTTAGAATTCGCTTAATCTTTGGAACAAAACTGCATTAAAATAATTTGACTTCCGACTCATCTAAGAAAGATATTAAGGGATATTGTTGATAAACAGAAAATATATGGAAAGCATTAAATAGGGTCTACCTTGAAATAAATGGCCATATCTTCGTCAAAAATTGCCCCATTTCAATTATAAAGGTGTTTTTACAATTCTTTGGAACAAAACTGCATTAAAATAATTTGACTTTCGACTCATCTAAGAAAGATATTAAGGGATATTCTTCGATAAATAGAAAATATGTGGAAAGCATTAAATAGGGTCTACCTTGAAATAAATGGCCATATCTTCGTCAAAAATTGCCCCATTTCAATTATAAAGATGTTTTTAGAATTCGCTCGATCTTTGAAACAAAACTGCATTAAAATAATTTGACTTTCGACTCATCTAAGAAAGATATTAAGGGATATTCTTCGATAAATAGAAAATATATGGAAAGCATTAAATAGGGTCTACCTTGAAATAAATGGCCATATCTTCGTCAAAAATTGCCCCATTTCAATTATAAAGGTGTTTTTAGAATTCAAACAATCTTTGAAACAAAACTGCATTAAAATAATTTGACTTCCGACTCATCTAAGAAAGATATTAAGGGATATTCTTCGATTAATAGAAAATATGTGGAAAGCATTAAATAGGGTCTACCTTGAAATAAATGGCCATATCTTCGTCAAAAATTGCCCCATTTCAATTATAAAGATGTTTTTAGAATTCGCTCGATCTTTGAAACAAAACTGCATTAAAATAATTTGACTTTCGACTCATCTCAGAAAGATATTAAGAGATATTCTTCGATTAATAGAAAATATAAGCCAAACTTTAAATAGGGTCAACCTTGAAATAAATGGCCATATCTTCGTCTCAAATTGCCCCATTTCAATTGTAAAGGTGTTTTTAGAATTCACTCAATCTTTGGAACAAAACTGCATTAAAATAATTTGACTTCCGTTTCATCTAAAAAAGATATTAAGGGATATTTTTGATTAACAGAAAATATATGGAAAGCATTAAATAGGGTCTACCTTGAAATAAATGGCCATATCTTCGTCTCAAATTGCCCCATTTCAATTAGAAAGATGTTTTTAAATTTCGCTCGATCTTTGGAACAAAACTGCATTAAAATAATTTGACTTCCGACTCATCTAAGAAAGATATTAAGGGATATTGTTGATTAACAGAAAATATATGGAAAGCATTAAATAGGCTCTACCTTGAAATAAATGGCCATATCTTCGTCAAAAATTGCCCCATTTCAATTATAAAGGTGTTTTTAGAATTCAATCGATCTTTGAAACAAAACTGCATTAAAATAATTTGACTTCCGACTCATCTAAGAAAGATATTAAGAGATATTCTTCGATTAATAGAAAATATAAGCCAAACTTTAAATAGGGTCAACCTTGAAATAAATGGCCATATCTTCGTCTCAAATTGCCCCATTTCAATTGTAAAGGTGTTTTTAGAATTCACTCAATCTTTGAAACAAAACTGCATTAAAATAATTTGACTTCCGACTCATCTAAAAAAAATATTAAGGGATATTTTTAATTAACAGAAAATATATGGAAAGCATTAAATAGGGTCTACCTTGAAATAAATGGCCATATCTTCGTCTCAAATTGCCCCATTTCAATTAGAAATATGTTTTTAAAATTCGCTCGATCTTTGGAACAAAACTGCATTAAAATAATTTGACTTCCGACTCATCTAAGAAAGATATTAAGGGATATTCTTCGATAAATAGAAAATATATGGAAAGCATTAAATAGGCTCTACCTTGAAATAAATGGCCATATCTTTGTCTCAAATTGCCCCATTTCAATTATAAAGGTGTTTTTAGAATTCACTCAATCTTTGGAACAAAACTGCATTGAATAATTTGACTTACACAAGAAAATATATATGAAAGCATTCTATAGGGTCTACCTTGAAATAAATGGCCATATCTTCGTCCAAAACTGCCCCATTTCAATTATAAAGGTGATTTTAGAATTCAATCGATCTTTGCAACAAAACTGCATTAAAATAATTTGACTTCCGACTCATCTAAGAAAGATATTAAGAGATATTCTTCGATTAATAGAAAATATAAGCCAAACTTTAAATAGGGTCAACCTTGAAATAAATGGCCATATCTTTGTCTCAAATTGCCCCATTTCAATTATAAAGGTGTTTTTAAAATTCACTCAATCTTTGGAACAAAACTGCATTAAAATAATTTGACTTCCGACTCATCTAAGAAAGATATTAAGGGATATTTTTGATTAACAGAAAATATATGGAAAGCATTAAATAGGGTCTACCTTGAAATAAATGGCCATATCTTCGTCCAAAATTGCCCCATTTCAATTATAAAGGTGTTTTTAGAATTCGCTCGATCTTTGGAACAAAACTGCATTAAAATAATTTGACTTCCGACTCATCTAAGAAAGATATTAAGGGATATTCTTCGATAAATAGAAAATATATGGTAAGCATTAAATAGGGTCTACCTTGAAATAAATGGCCATATCTTCGTCAAAAATTGCCCCATTTCAATTATAAAGGTGTTTTTAGAATTCACTCGATCTTTGAAACAAAACTGCATTAAAATAATTTGACTTCCGACTCATCTAAGAAAGATATTAAGGGATTTTCTTTGAATAATATAAAATATATGGAAAGCATTAAATAGGGTCTGCCTTGAAATAAATGGACATATCTTCCTCTAAAATTGCCGCACTTCAATTATAATGGTGTTTTTAGAATTCGCTTAACCTTTGGAACATCCCTGCATTAAAATAATTTGACTTCCGACTCATCTATTAAAGATATTGAGGGATATTCTTCGATAAATAGAAAATATATGGAAAGCATTAAATAGGGTCTACTTTGAAATAAATGGCCATATCTTCGTCAAAAATTGCCCCATTTCAATTATAAAGGTGTTTTTACAATTCTTTGGAACAAAACTGCATTAAAATAATTTGACTTTCGACTCATCTAAGAAAGATATTAAGGGATATTCTTCGATAAATAGAAAATATGTGGACAGCATTAAATAGGGTCTACCTTGAAATAAATGGCCATATCTTCGTCAAAAATTGCCCCATTTCAATTATAAAGATGTTTTTAGAATTCTCTCGATCTTTGGAACAAAACTGCATTAAAATAATTTGACTTCCGACTCATCTAAGAAAGATATTAAGGGATATTCTTCGATAAATAGAAAATATATGGAAAGCATTAAATAGGGTCAACCTTGAAATAAATGGCCATATCTTCGTCAAAAATTGCCCCATTTCAATTATAAAGGTGTTTTTAGAATTCAAACAATCTTTGAAACAAAACTGCATTAAAATAATTTGACTTCCGACTCATCTAAGAAAGATATTAAGGGATATTCTTCGATAAATAGAAAATATGTGGAAAGCATTAAATAGGGTCTACCTTGAAATAAATGGCCATATCTTCGTCAAAAATTGCCCCATTTCAATTATAAAGATGTTTTTAGAATTCGCTCGATCTTTGAAACAAAACTGCATTAAAATAATTTGACTTCCGACTCATCTCAGAAAGATATTAAGAGATATTCTTCGATTAATAGAAAATATAAGCCAAACTTTAAATAGGGTCAACCTTGAAATAAATGGCCATATCTTCGTCTCAAATTGCCCCATTTCAATTGTAAAGGTGTTTTTGGAATTCACTCAATCTTTGGAACAAAACTGCATTAAAATAATTTGACTTTCGTTTCATCTAAAAAAGATATTAAGGGATATTTTTGATTAACAGAAAATATATGGAAAGCATTAAATAGGGTCTTTCCTTGAAATAAATGGCCATATCTTCGTCTCAAATTGCCCCATTTCAATTAGAAAGATGTTTTTAAATTTCGCTCGATCTTTGGAACAAAACTGCATTAAAATAATTTGACTTCCGACTCATCTAAGAAAGATATTAAGGGATATTGTTGATTAACAGAAAATATATGGAAAGCATTAAATAGGCTCTACCTTGAAATAAATGGCCATATCTTCGTCAAAAATTGCCCCATTTCAATTATAAAGGTGTTTTTAGAATTAAATCGATCTTTGAAACAAAACTGCATTAAAATAATTTGACTTCCGACTCATCTAAGAAAGATATTAAGAGATATTCTTCGATTAATAGAAAATATAAGCCAAACTTTAATAGGGTCAACCTTGAAATAAATGGCCATATCTTTGTCTCAAATTGCCCCATTTCAATTATAAACGTGTTTTTAGAATTCACTTAATCTTTGAAACAAAACTGCATTAAAATAATTTGACTTCCGACTCATCTAAAAAAAATATTAAGGGATATTTTTAATTAACAGAAAATATATGGAAAGCATTAAATAGGGTCTACCTTGAAATAAATGGCCATATCTTCGTCTCAAATTGCCCCATTTCAATTAGAAATATGTTTTTAAAATTCGCTCGATCTTTGGAACAAAGCTGCATTAAAATAATTTGACTTCCGACTCATCTAAGAAAGATATTAAGGGATATTCTTTGATAAATAGAAAATATATGGAAAGCATTAAATAGGCTCTACCTTGAAATAAATGGCCATATCTTCGTCAAAAATTGCCCCATTTCAATTATAAAGGTGTTTTTAGAATTTAATCGATCTTTGAAACAAAACTGCATTAAAATAATTTGACTTCCGACTCATCTAAGAAAGATATTAAGAGATATTCTTCGATCAATAGAAAATAAAAGGCAAACATTAAATAGGGTCAACCTTGAAATAAATGGCCATATCTTTGTCTCAAATTGCCCCATTTCAATTATAAAGGTGTTTTTAGATTTCACTCAATCTTTGGAACAAAACTGCATTAAAATAATTTGACTTTCGACTCATCTAAGAAAGATATTAAGGGATATTGTTGATTAACAGAAAATATATGGAAAGCATTCTATAGGGTCTACCTTGAAATAAATGGCCATATCTTCGTCAAAAATTGCCCCATTTTAATTATAAAGCTGTTTTTAGAATTCACTCAATCTTTGAAACAAAACTGCATTAAAATAATTTGACTTCCGACTCGTCTAAGAAAGATATTAAGAGATATTCTTCGATAAATAGAAAATATATGGAAAGCATTCTATAGGGTCTACCTTGAAATAAATGGCCATATCTTCGTCAAAAATTGCCCCATTTTAATTATAAAGGTGTTTTAACAATTCTTTGGAACAAAACTGCATTAAAATTAGTTGACTTCCGACTCATCTAAGAAAGATATTAAGGGATATTCTTCGATAAATAGAAAATATATGGAAAGCATTAAATAGCCTCTACCTTGAAATAAATGGCCATATCTTCGTCAAAAATTGCCTTATTTCAATTATAAAGGTGTTTTTAAAATTCAATCGATCTTTGCAACAAAACTGCATTAAAATAATTTGACTTCCGACTCATCTAAGAAAGATATTAAGGGATATTGTTGATTAACAGAAAATATATAGAAAGTATTAAATAGGGTCTACCTTGAAATAAATGGCCATATCTTCGTCAAAAATTGCCCCATTTCAATTATAAAGGTGTTTTTAGAATTCACTCGATCTTTGGAACAAAACTGCATTAAAATAATTTGACTTCCGACTCATCTAAGAAAGATATTAAGAGATATTCTTCGATTAATAGAAAATATAAGCCAAACATTAAATTGGATAAACCTTGAAATAAATGGCCATATCTTCGTCAAAAATTGCCCCATTTCAATTATAAAGGTGTTTTTAGAATTCACTCGGTCCTCGAAACAAAACTGCATTAAAATAATTTGACTTCCGACTCATCTAAGAAAGATATTAAGGGATATTGTTGATTAACAGAAAATATATGGAAAGCATTAAATAGGATCAACCTTGAAATAAATGGCCATATCTTCGTCCAAAATTGCCCCATTTCAATTATAAAGGTGTTTTTAGAATTCACTCGATCTTTGGAACAAAACTGCATTAAAATAATTTGACTTCCGACTCATCTAAGAAAGATATTAAGGGATATTCTGCGATAAATAGAAAATATATGGAAAGCATTAAATAGGGTCTACCTTGAAATAAATGGCCATATCTTCGTCAAAAATTGCCCCACTTCAAGCATAAAAGTGTTTATAGAATTCACTCGATCTTTGGAACAAAACTGAATTAAAATTAGTTGACTTCCGACTCATCTAAGAAATATATTAAGGGATATTCTTCGATAAATAGAAAATATATGGAAAGCATTAAATAGCCTCTACCTTGAAATAAATGGCCATATCTTCGTTAAAAATTGCCTTATTTCAATTATAAAGGTGTTTTTAGAATTCAATCGATCTTTGCAACAAAACTGCATTAAAATAATTTGACTTCCGACTCATCTAAGAAAGATATTAAGGGATATTGTTGATTAACAGAAAATATATGGAAAGCATTCTATAGGGTCTACCTTGAAATAAATGGCCATATCTTCGTCCAAAATTGCCCCATTTCAATTATAAAGATGTTTTTAAAATTCGCTCGATCTTTGGAACAAAACTGCATTAAAATAATTTGACTTCCGACTCATCTAAGAAAGATATTAAGGGATATTCTTCGATTAATAGAAAATATAAGCAAAACATTAAATAGGGTCAACCTTGAAATAAATGGCCATATCTTTGTCTCAAATTGCCCCATTTCAATTATAAAGGTGTTTTTAGAATTCACTCAATCTTTGGAACAAAGCTGCATTGTTGATTAACAGAAAATATATGGAAAGCATTAAATAGGGTCTACCTTGAAATAAATGGCCATATCTTCGTCCAAAACTGCCCCCATTTCAATTATAAAGGTGATTTTAGAATTCAATCGATCTTTGCAACAAAACTGCATTAAAATAATTTGACTTCCGACTCATCTAAGAAAGATATTAAGAGATATTCTTCGATTAATAGAAAATATAAGCCAAACTTTAAATAGGGTCAACCTTGAAATAAATGGCCATATCTTCGTCTCAAATTGCCCCATTTCAATTATAAAGGTGTTTTTAAAATTCGCTCGATCTTTGGAACAAAACTGCATTAAAATAATTTGACTTCCGACTCATCTAAGAAAGATATTAAGGGATATTTTTGATTAACAGAAAATATATGGAAAGCATTAAATAGGGTCTACCTTGAAATAAATGGCCATATCTTCGTCAAAAATTGCCCCATTTCAATTATAAAGGTGATTTTAGAATTCGCTCGATCTTTGGAACAAAACTGCATTAAAATAATTTGACTTCCGACTCATCTAAGAAAGATATTAAGGGCTATTCTTCGATAAATAGAAAATATATGGAAAGCATTAAATAGGCTCTACCTTGAAATAAATGGCCATATCTTCGTCAAAAATTGCCCCATTTCAATTATAAAGGTGTTTTTAGAATTCACTCGATCTTTGAAACAAAACTGCATCAAAATAATTTGACTTCCGACTCATCTAAGAAAGATATTAAGAGATATTCTTCGATTAATAGAAAATATAAGCCAAATTTTAAATAGGGTCAACATTGAAATAAATGGCCATATCTTTGTCTCAAATTGCCCCATTTCAATTATAAAGGTGTTTTTAGAATTCACTCAATCTTCAGAACAAAACTGTATTAAAATAATTTGACTTCCGACTCATCTCAGAAAGATATTAAGAGATATTCTTCGATTAATAGAAAATATAAGCCAAACTTTAAATAGGGTCAACCTTGAAATAAATGGCCATATCTTCGTCTCAAATTGCCCCATTTCAATTATAAAGGTGTTTTTTAGAATTCGCTTAATCTTTGGAACAAAACTGCATTAAAATAATTTGACTTCCGACTCATCTAAGAAAGATATTAAGGGATATTGTTGATTAACAGAAAATATATGGAAAGCATTAAATAGGGTCTACCTTGAAATAAATGGCCATATCTTCGTCAAAAATTGCCCCATTTCAATTATAAAGGTGTTTTTACAATTCTCTTTGGAACAAAACTGCATTAAAATAATTTGACTTTCGACTCATCTAAGAAAGATATTAAGGGATATTCTTCGATAAATAGAAAATATGTGGAAAGCATTAAATAGGGTCTACCTTGGAAATAAATGGCCATATCTTCGTCAAAAATTGCCCCATTTCAATTATAAAGATGTTTTAGAATTCGCTCGATCTTTGAAACAAAACTGCATTAAAATAATTTGACTTCCGACTCATCTAAGAAAGATATTAAGGGATATTCTTCGATAAATAGAAAATATATGGAAAGCATTAAATAGGGTCTACCTTGAAATAAATGGCCATATCTTCGTCAAAAATTGCCCCATTTCAATTATAAAAGGTGTTTTTAGAATTCAAACAATCTTTGAAACAAAACTGCATTAAACTAATTTGACTTCCGACTCATCTAAGAAAGATATTAAGGGATATTCTTCGATAAATAGAAAATATGTGGAAAGCATTAAATAGGGTCTACCTTGAAATAAATGGCCATATCTTCGTCAAAAATTGCCACATTTCAATTATAAAGATGTTTTTAGAATTCGCTCGATCTTTGGAACAAAGCTGCATTAAAATAATTTGACTTCCGACTCATCTCAGAAAGATATTAAGAGATATTCTTCGATTAATAGAAAATATAAGCCAAACTTTAAATAGGGTCAACCTTGAAATAAATGGCCATATCTTCGTCTCAAATTGCCCCATTTCAATTGTAAAGGTGTTTTTAGAATTCACTCAATCTTTGGAACAAAACTGCATTAAAATAATTTGACTTCCGTTTCATCTAAAAAAAGGTATTAAGGGATATTTTTTTGATTAACAGAAAATATATGGAAAGCATTAAATAGGGTCTACCTTGAAATAAATGGCCATATCTTCGTCTCAAATTGCCCCATTTCAATTAGAAAGATGTTTTAAAATTCGCTCGATCTTTGGAACAAAACTGCATTAAAATAATTTGACTTCCGACTCATCTAAGAAAGATATTAAGGGATATTGTTGATTAACAGAAAATATATGGAAAGCATTAAATAGGCTCTACCTTGAAATAAATGGCCATATCTTCGTCAAAAATTGCCCCATTTCAATTATAAAGGTGTTTTTAGAATTAAATCGATCTTTGAAGCAAAACTGCATTAAAATAATTTGACTTCCGACTCATCTAAGAAAGATATTAAGAGATATTCTTCGATTAATAGAAAATATAAGCCAAACTTTAAATAGGGTCAACCTTGAAATAAATGGCCATATCTTTGTCTCAAATTGCCCCATTTCAATTATAAACGTGTTTTTTAGAATTCACTCAATCTTTGCAACAAAACTGCATTAAAATAATTTGACTTCCGACTCATCTAAGAAAGATATTAAGAGATATTCTTCGATTAATAGAAAACATATGGAAAGCATTAAATAGCCTCTACCTTGAAATAAATGGCCATATCTTCGTCTCAAATTGCCCCATTTCAATTAGAAATATGTTTTTAAAATTCGCTCGATCTTTGAAACAAAGCTGCATTAAAATAATTTGACTTCCGACTCATCTAAGAAAGATATTAAGGGATATTCTTTGATAAATAGAAAATATATGGAAAGCATTAAATAGGCTCTACCTTGAAATAAATGGCCATATCTTCGTCAAAAATTGCCCCATTTCAATTATAAAGCTGTTTTAGAATTCACTCAATCTTTGAAACAAAACTGCATTAAATTAATTTGACTTCCGACTCGTCTAAGAAAGATATTAAGGGATATTCTTCGATAAATGGAAAATATATGGAAAGCATTAAATAGGGTCTACCTTGAAATAATTGGCCATATCTTCGTAAAATTGCCCCATTTCAATTATAAAGGTGTTTTAACAATTCTTGGAACAAAACTGCATTAAAATAATTTGACTTTCGACTCATCTAAGAAAGATATTAAGGGATTCTTCGATAAATAGAAAATGTGTGGAAAGCATTAAATAGGGTCTACCTTGAAATAAATGGCCATATCTTCGTCAAAAATTGCCCCATTTCAACTATATAGATGTTTTAGAATTCGCTCGATCTTTGGAACAAAACTGCATTAAAATAATTTGACTTCCGACTCATCTAAGAAAGATATTAAGGGATATTCTTCGATAAATAGAAAATATATGGAAGCATTAAATAGGGTCTACCATTGGAAATAAATGGCCATATCTTTGTCTCAAATTGCCCCATTTCAATTGTAAAGGTGTTTTTAGATTTCACTCAATCTTTGGAACAAAACTGCATTAAAATAATTTGACTTTCGACTCATCTAAGAAAGATATTAAGGGATATTGTTGATTAACAGAAAATATATGGAAAGCATTAGATAGGGTCTACCTTGAAATAAATGGCGATATCTTCGTCAAAAATTGCCCCATTTCAATTATAAAGCTGTTTTTAGAATTCACTCAATCTTTGAAACAAAACTGCATTAAAATAATTTGACTTCCGACTCGTCTAAGAAGATATTAAGGGATATTCTTCGATAAATGGAAAATATATGGAAAGCATTAAATAGGGTCTACCTTGAAATAAATGGCCATATCTTCGTAAAAAATTGCCCCATTTCAATAATAAAGGTGTTTTAACAACAATTCTTTGGCACAAAACTGCATTAAAATAATTTGACTTTCGACTCATCTAAGAAAGATA